>NW_008330293.1:183415-210897 GCF_000622305.1 Nannospalax galili | reverse complement strand
GGAGGGAGGGAGGGACGGATGGACAAACAAACAAACAAACAAACAGAAATCCAAATTCTTAGGAGAAGCATCTGGCAGCATGTGGGCAGGACTGCCTAAGAAAGTGAGTCAGGGTTCAGAACAGCTTGGAAAGAGAGCATAGTGTTAAGCAGGGAGATCAGGACAAAAATCCTGAGGGAAATGGCAAGCAGGGCCAGAAGGCAGACCAGGACTGGGCACGGCCACAGCTCCATACACAGGAACTAGTTCAAACGCTCAGCAATAAATGAAGGTAAGCAGCTGTCTTATGGGAGACCCAGGTTAAAATGTGGGAGGGCTCGGTCCTTCCTGGCATAGGCAGCCTTCAGCCCCTCACCTCTGCATATTTCCTACACCTATAACGTTTTTATTCAGCCCTCAAATCCGAAAGATAAACAGCAAAGGCCCCTAGAGGGTTAGTTTCTTGATAATGACAAGGGCATTCATATGACTTTTTCCACCTCACACCTTTTAAAAACTATTATTTATTTATGGTGTGTATGTACACCGAGCACATGGAGGTCATACGTCCACTTGAAGGAATCGGTTCTCTCCTTCCACCATGTGGATCATCAGGATCAAACCTGGGTCATAGGCTTAGCTGTAAGCACCTTTACACACTGAACCACCTTGACAGCTCCCAACCTTATATCTTAAAGCGCACCCCCTCCCCCAGCACTGAGACCTTCCTTCTCGTCAGTCTTTGAACAGACATGAATACCCCACACCGTCCTCTGTACACAGCCATGCCCTAGCCATTCCCTGCGGCCTTGCCGGTCAGGGACCATGCTGCTCTTTGGCCTCATCTCCACCAAACTGCTCTGGGGTAATGGGAAGAAGAGCCAGTGGCATTCAATGGCAAAAAAGAAAAGACAAAAAACGCTTTGGGTTCCCAAAGCACAGTTTTCTTCCAGGGACTCCCCATTAAAATTTAGGTGGCCCCATCTTTGTACCTGGCCTCCACACAATGCAAAGTCAGTCGCTTCATCCTTGCCTAGGTCAACTGCAGTGCCTAGGGCACAGTTTCTTTCTCTGCAGCATGAGGAAGCCACACCAGATGACCTTAGGTCACTGCCAGCCCAAGACCCCATGACTTCCTGATTCAGGACACCAAAGAAGTCCAGTAGTATCCAGTGCAGGGAACCACGTCACGGTATCTACTGAGGAAGGTCCCCAGACTGGATGAGCAGGAGCAGTCACTGGGCCACAGCCCCAGAGGGGAAAGGAAGCAAAAGCCAAGTGTTAAACCCCTGTGACCTAGGTAGAAAGCTCAGCGTCTCCCAGATCTTTCTTCTCCTGACTCTCCTCTCCCTCCCTCTTCTCTCCCTCCCCTCTACCTCCCCCTATTCTGGACTAAACCAGAACCTTGTATCTGCTAAGTACACATACCATTGAGCTAGACCTCAGCTCTTAGGAAGGTTCTTTCTGTGTGTCTGTGGGAAGGTCTTTGGCTCCTTACTGACCAGCAGGTTCCGTCTGCCCCTAGTATGAAGCTCTGGAGAGTCAGTCCCTGCCCTCCTCCCAGCAGCTGCCCGCTGCGCTCCCCACCTGGCCTCTCACCTGGGGGTTGTCCATGTACCAGAGGAGGCAGTTGGCCTGGGTGTCCAGAATGAAGTACCTCCGCAAGAACCTGCCGCTGCTCTCATTTTCCTCGATGTCCAGGAACCCACAGATTCGGTTCTGGCGATCCACATAAGGCATTCCTGGGCTCTGCTCACATCACCCTGCATGACAGGAAGGAGGAGCTGGTGAGAAGGTAAAGCCAGCTCTGTCTCAGGACCTTGATGAGCCTTGCTGATGCCAGGTTTGACTTACCTCTGTGACATGCTGTGCTGCTTCTCCTTACCACCACCTTCCCCAGGTACCAAATGCCCATCCCTTGGACCCTAGAAACTTCTACCAACTCTTTGGACAGTCACCAAAACCCATTAGCATGGATTCAGCTAATTTTCCTGAGGCCCTAATGTCTGCCAAACATAGTATCAGGCATTCTACATCCCTATAGGACACAAGCTTGGTGTGTGTGTGTGTGTGTGTGTGTGTGTGTGTGTGTGTGATCAAGAGCTCAAGGCCTTTAGCATGCTAATCACACATTCTCCCACTAATCTATATCCAGCCAGCCTAGACTTTAAATCAAGGACTTCAGTTGAAATTCTAGTTCGTTACATTTACTCTGTGACCACTAATTACTTCTTAATCTTTCTACACCTCAGTTTCTACATCTGTAAAATGAGGATAATCATAATACCATATCTCATAGGATTTGGGGCTGTGAATTAACTTGGAGGCATGAGGTTAGCACTTCATAAACAGAAGTTATTATGTTATGACTCTTCACAAAGCCTTGGGAAGTGGATGGTAACTCTTTTTAAGCAAGGAAGAAGACCCAGGAATTTAGATCAAGAAGTCCCCATCCCACCCCATTTTCTTGAGGTCAGAAATGGAACACTGAGGGGTTAAAATGCCGCTGGTTTCTGAAGCCACTCAGCAGGGCCACATCCTTTAGCACCCTGCAGCTGACCTCCCTGTGCGCTCCTATGCCAAGTCCTAACCCAGCATCTGAAAATGTGATTAGATTTAGACGTAAAGTTGTTTGAGGATTTTTGTGGTTTGTTTTTCATTTGTTTGGTTGGTTTTGAGACAAGGTCTCCCTCTGTATAGCCCACACTATCCTCAAACTCTTGATCCTGCTGCCTCAGCCTCACAAGTGCTAGGATTGCAGGTATATGTTACCATGCCCAGCTTCGAACAGGGTCTTTAAAGAGTTAACTAACATGTCATTAGAGTGGGCCATAGTCCAGAATGAGCACCTCTGTAAGAAGACAAATCTGGAACCCAATGGCGACCAAAACAAGACTATGTGAGACCCTGGGGAAGACAGCCATCTGGAACAGATCCCTTGATCTTGGACTTCGGCCTCCAGACTGTGCGAAAATAAATTTCCATTGTTTAAGCTTTCAACCTATGGTACTTTGTCATGACAACCTGAGCTGACTCCTACAGCTACCAAATGCTACAAACTCGGTTCTGCAGATTGGCATAGGGCATCCGGGCCTCTGCTCACATTACCCTGCATGGCAGGAAGGAGGGGCTGGTGAGACAAGCTAAGCTCCATCTGACTGTCAGCCGCACCTCTTCCTGGCTTGACTCACCTCAGTGCCATTCTGGGAAAGCGAGTCCCTAACCCCCAGCGCTTTCCCTGACTCCAGAACAGAACCTTTGGTAATGTGAGACCAGCCATGTGTCCAGGTCGCATCTCCTCCCTTCAGAATGTATTTGGGCCTCTCTGAGGGGGGAAGGAAAGGGCGGGAACCCCTCCCCTCCAGGAAAGAGGAACACCTGATCTGGGCCCACGGTACCATGTGGAAGTAGAACAGGGGCCCCACAGGGCTACAAAGCACCACATGATGTTCAGGTAATACCCAACCACTGAGCTCTAACTGACTCCAACAGGGCAGGACACACAATGGCCCCAGCTACAGAGGCCAGAGAGTCAAACAAAGGAGGGGGATGACTGCTAGGCCTCCCCACCCCCAACACTGGCTCAGCAAGTTGCAGAGACTCTGCTCTAGCTTCCAAGCCCAGAGGGGGGCAAGTCCCACCAAGCAAGCAAGACCTATTTCTACAACATCTGGCTTTCTCTAAATGTGGTAGCTGGCAGAGGGAAGAGTTCTCTCCCACAGTGCTGAGAGACTGTATCAGGAAACAAGCACCACAAACATTCACATTCACACTTGCAGACACCAGTGAACAGTGAACTCCATGTACAGGTATTTCCTGGCCAGATTCCCAAGAAGGACGAAAGCCACAGCCACCCCCAGTATCATCAGCAGATCCATGGTAGTCACCGAGGCGTTAAGGCTGACGGAAACAGCAAAGATGGATACAGCACAGCTAAAAAGGAAGGAAGAGAGGCGGAAGCAAAGGGGGCAGGAGACGGACTCGGACTGGGAGGTTTAGAAGAGGAAGCTGCGTAGCAGAGTAGCAGAAGTGCAGGTCAGTGGCAGGGTGGGGGAGGCCGCCCCGTGCAAGGCGTCTTAGAGGTGCTCAGAGGTGCTCCAGAGTCACGAGGAGCAAGTTTGACTTCAGACGAATGAAGAGGCAGGTACAGGCCAGTGTTGGGATGTGCCCTTGGAGACACACCCAGAAACACCGGCCAAGGCCAGGGGGCAGCAAATCCCTTGCAAAGGGTTCAGTCTGCTCAAGGAGTGTGGCCTTCATGCAGCAGAGCAACCATGCATGACAGAGTGCAGAGCCCACAAGTGAGGTCAGGGGAGACCCCATGCCAGCCTAAGAAGAAGAATGAGGAAAATCCCCTGGATGCCAACCCAGCCCAGAGGCAGGAGTTCCAGGGGACAAAGGACTCAAGCTACTCCAGTGAGATGTTTTTCCCTCTCCCCCATCCCAAACAGGTCTCGCTATCCAGTCCAGTCTGGCCTCAAACTTGGTGATCCTTCTGCTCAGCCTCCCCAGTGCTAGACTACAGTGTGTGCCACCACACCCAACTGTCCAATGAAACCTCAAAGAAAACATTCAGATGCGTTGGGAGAACAAGGCTGGGTGGAATGATGTCGAAAAAGAGGCTTTCAAAGCTCCTTCTCAGCCTCTAGATTTACCAGTGCCCGCCTCTCCCTCAAGACAGAGACTACAGTGGGCGTGCTCTCCCCAAAGCCTGTTCTGCTGAGGGGCTTCCCACCCTCATGGACCTGTGATGTGCAGCTCCCAGGAACCAAAAGACAAGCTCAGAAGATCTCTGCTTATAACACCCAGACCGTCATCTAGGGGAGAGGGGGTTCGCAGATGGCCCAAGGCAGCTGAGTCACATCAAGACAGTGGGAGGCAGGCGACAGATCAGCAGTAGAAGTGGCATCATGTGGAAATGTGGTTCTGATTAGCTCACTAGTTTATTAGCGCTGATTCTGAAGGTTTCCTAACATTAATGCACTGAGCTCAGCGTGACTTATTTGACCATTTCTCCATGATTAAACCATCAGGGAGCACCCCGTTCTTTTGCACTTAATACTACTGAAACTTGGTATTTTGCTCATTGTCTTTTCCTATGACATTAAGTCAATTATACGAAGAGAACGTCGGCTACAATAGCTTTTACTTCTTGAGACAAGGTCTCACTATGTAGCCCTGGCTGCCTGGAACTCACTTTGTAGAACAGGTTGGCTTCAAACTCACAGAGACCCACCTGCCTCTGCTTCCTCAGTGCTAGGATTAAACTAACTGGTACCCCACCTGGCTACTCTTATATACACTGAATGTCTTCATTACATGAAAACTGCTAGTTTGAAATGAATAGTAATGACTGCGAGGGTGAGTGTTCAGATTCATTTCTTCTCATGTATCTTCCTGGACTTCAGCAAAAGCAAATCAAAATATTGTCTTAATTTGAGTATGATCTCTCTCTCTCTCTCCTTCCCTCCCTCCTCTCTCTCTTCCTCCCTCCTCCCTCTCTTTCCTCCCTCCTCCTTCTCTTCCTCCCTTCTCCCTCTTCTCTCTCCCCCCTCCCTCTCTCTCTCATACATACACACACACACACACACACACACACACACACACACACACACACCCCAGGGTGGGGGCATGCATGCACTAAATCAAAAAGCACAGCCTCACATAATTCAAATAACTAATGATACATAAAGTAAGAAGAGGGAATTCGGGTTCCAGGGATGGAATCTTGGGTCGTGCATATGCTAAGCAAGTGCTGTGCCCACCACTGAGTTACAACTTCAGTCACTGTCCCCTCTTTTTAACTTTGTTTCCTTGTTTGTTTTGAGACTTGGTGTTCCTGAACCCCCAGCTGGCCTAGAACTCACTATGTAGACAACATTGGCCTTGATCTCACAAAAATCCACCTGCTTCTGCCTCCTGAATGCTAGAATTAAAGGTGTGCACCTCCACATCCAGATTTTTAAAAAATTTTGAAACAGCATCTCACTAAGTTCCCCAGGCAAGCCTTGAACTTTTGATTCTGCTGCCTCAGGCTCCTAAACAGTTGGCATTATAGGCCTGTGCCACCAGGCCTGGCTAAGAGGAAAGTTTCATAATGATCCAGATTTCTTGGGTAGAATGTAAGTTCCTAAGTATTGTTATAAATTAAAATAAGTTATATATTTGATTATGGTAAAAAGTAAAACAGAGAAAGTGAGTTGCCTGGAATTACCCAATAATCAGGAACAGGAAGTAGGCTAACTGGTCTTTAAACTGGGACTCCCAACCAGGATTTGTCTGGTAACAGGGAAGTCCACAAGAGTCCCCGGCTGCCTATTTTATTCTAAAATAAGAAGTCCTCAGAGATTTTTGTGCAAAAATATTTCTTCCACCACTGGAGATTCAAACCAGGAATAAGACTGTCCCAGGAGCTGTGAATTGTAATGGCCTGTATCATAAGAGGTGAATGATGATTGGAACAGACCATAAGCAAATGGATCACACTCTAGGTGGGAGACAGAGGCAGCAGGGAGGCTAAAACATAGAGAAGATTGTTCCTTAAAACAGGTAACTCCAGTAGGGAAAACATGCCTGGGATTCTTACACACCCAGGACAGAAGGATGACCCTTTCTGAAAAGCAATTTGGCAATATATAAGAAGACAGCTAAAAATGTTCCTGCCCTCTGACCCAGTAATTCCACTTTTAGGATCACATCCAAGTAAGTAAACAGGCACACAAATAAAGATCAAAGTAGAAAAATGGAAACTACAACAGAATTTATAATGACAAAAGAAGTTGAAATGCCATGAACAGACCGATGATCAGGGAATAATTAAATGAGAAATTCACATAAGGAAATATTGTACAATTGTTAAGAAGAAAAAAAAAAAACCAACTATGCCTTCAAGTAATTTCTTCATGTGAAGAAATTGTGAGCGTGAGCTTTTAAAGGCGAAGCCTCTCTCTGGTCCAACATCACACCTTCCTCAACTGAACTCCACTTTAATTTCTTTATTTTTTTAATTTTTAAATTTTATTTTATGCATATGAGTGGATTGCCTGCATGTATGTGAATGCACCTCTGTCATGCAATGCCGAGGAGGTCAGAGGAGGGCGTTGGATTCCCCTGGAACTGGAGTTAAGGACGGTTCATGGCTGCCATGTGGGTGCTGGGAATGGAACCTGGGTCCTCTGCAAGAGCAGTCAGTGCTCTTAACCGCTGAGCCACCTCTCCACTTTAATCTTTGAGACAGGGTCTCTCACTGAACCTGGACCTCCCAATTTCAGCTAGGCTAGTCAGCAAGAACCTGAAATCTGCTTGTCTACACACACACATACACACACACACACACACACACACACACACACACACACACACAGCACTGGAGTTATAGGAACATACCTGGCTGTTAATGTGTGTGTTGGAGATTTGAACTCGTGCTTGCACAGCAAGCTCTTTACCAACTGGACCATCTCCCCAGCCCTGTTTTCAAGTAATTTTAGTGAACTTTAGAAACTCACTATACCAAGTTTTTCAAAGATGAAAGTGCTGTATAATATAACCTCAACTGCGTAAATATTTTTATTCCTATATATGGATTTTTAGAAGACGAGGCACACAGTAACCAAAACATTAACAGTTGTTATCCATGATTATAGGTGAGTCTTATATTTTTTCATATTTCCTAAATTTTCTGTAGTGAATATGTGTTAGTTTACTTACAGAAAAGAAAAATAATTCCACACACTCCCACTACCAGGACTTAAGTTTGGAAGTTGAGATAAATTTCTCAGTCCTCCAGAGTCCACAAACACAACCTTGGCTAAACTAAAATACAGGTCTCTTGCAACTTTTTAGTGTTTCAAAGACCCCAGTCTAATAAATCAGTGTCATGCACATTATAATTACTCACAGTTAGATACCTGCTCTAGGGCTATCCACCCTCCAACCTTTCAGTTTGCCACAAGGTCCAAGACAAATTAAGCTTGACTCAAAACAACAACAACATGTTCCCAGAACCACAGACTTTTCCTTGTTAAAACCTGGGTGAGGACGGAGGAGATGACTTGGTGGTGAAGTGCCTGCCGTGCATGAGCTCCGAGTTCTGGCTCCAGAGTTTAAAAAGCCAGGCCTGGGGGCATAAGTTTCTAATCCCAGCGATGGGGAAGAGGATGCACGTGTATCCTTGAGGCTTATTCACTAACCTACCCTAATTGGTGAGATCCAGGCCCCAATGAAAGACCCAGTCTCAAATAAAACAGGGTAAAGCTGGGGGAGATGGCTCAGTGGGTAAAGTGCTTGCTATGAAAGCATCAGGACCTGAGTTTGGATCCCAGCACCCATGTAAAACTTGTGTGGAGGTCCACATCTATAACCCCAGCACTCAGGGTTGAGGGGGGAGGAGACAAGCAGATCCTGGGGGCTTACTGGCCAGCCAGTTTAGCTGAAACAGTGAACTTCAAGTTCAATAAGAAACTCCGTCTCAAAAACTAGGGTAGAAGCCAGGAACGGTGGCCCACACCTTTCTCTCTGCATTCAGGAGACAGAGGCAGGCAGATCTCTAGATGGAGGCTAACCTGGTCTACATAGCAAGTTTCCGGCCAGCTGGGGCCACAAAGAAACCCTGTCTGAAAAAACAAAAGACACAAACAAAAAAATAGGGTAGACAGTAATAGAGGAAGAGATCCAGTCTCAACTTCTGCCACCAAGACACGTATACCACATATAAACAGATGTATATACCATATATAAGCAGATGCATATACCACATCTAAACACATGTATATGCCACATATAAACACATGCATATACCACATATAAACACATGCATATACCACATATAAATGCATATATCACATATAAACACAGGCATATGCCACATATAAACATATGCATTTATCACATATAAACACATGCATATATCACATGTAAACACATACATAAATTACATATGAACACATGCATATATCACGTGTAAACATGCATAAATCGCATATAAACACATGCATATACCACATATAAACACATGCAAATACCACATATAAGTGTGCATGCACACGCACACACACACACACACACACACACACACACACACATGATAGATGACTCCTAAAGAACAATACTCAAGATTAAATTCTGGCCCCCACGCACGCATGCAATGCACACACAGCCTTCGTGATGGGGTTGATAAATGGCTAGGTATGAGGAGACGGCTCAGCTGGTAAAAAATGTTTGCCTCTCACAAGTGTGAGGGCCTGAGTTTGGTCCATAGAAACATAAAAGTGGGTCCCGTGGCATGGCTTGTTATCACAGCACTGGTGAAATGCAGACAGAGGATCCCTAGACACTCACTGCCCAGCTAGCCCAGCACACCACGTCCTAGGCCAATAAGAGGCCCTATCTCAAACAAACAAAAGATGGATGGCACCTGAAATGATGCCTCAGGTTGTCCTCTGACTCTGCCCCACATATACACATACAAGCACACAGACAAGCACACACACAGAGATGATGATGATGATGATGATGATGATGATGATAATATAATAATAAATGGCTATCCCAGGCATAGAGCTGTATGCCTGTCATCCCAGTACTTGGAGTTAGGGACTGGAGGATCAGGGAATCAAGGTCATCCTCAGCTACACAGTGAGTTTGAGGCCAGCTCTGGCTATATGACACTTTACCCCCCCCCAAAGAAAAACATGAGTGGGGGCATAGGAAGAGTTGGAGGGGGAGAAAGAGGGGTAGAAATGATATAAATACAGTACTCATGTATGAAACTCTCAAAAAATGAAAAATTTTAAAACAGAAAGTAAAAGACTAACTAGGCATAGTGGTATACTCCTGTAGCCCTATCTACTGGGGAGACTAAAACCTGAAACTCAGGAGTTAAAATCCAATAAACAGCTGGATAAAAGAAGAGAAGGACAGACAATTCAATATTTTAAATCTATAGAAGGCTGGGAATGTAGCTCAGTCGATAGAGTGCTTGCCCAGCAGGCCATGAAGGCCTGGGTTCTATCCCCAATACCACATACACAGAGCATGGTAGACCTACCTGCAATCCCAGCACTCAGGAGGTGGAGGCAGGAAGAACAGAAGTTCAAGGGCATTCTCTATTACATATTGAGTTCAAGGTCATCCTGAGTTACATGAGACACTGTGCTTTAGTTTGTTTCTCCATTGCCGTGACAAAACACTCTGACCACTACCAACTTGGGGAGGAAAGAGTTTATCTTACATCTCCTGGGTCACAGTTTATCAGGGAGCCCAAGGTAGGAACTCAGGGCAGGAACCTGGAGGCAGGAGCTGGAGCACAGGCCATGGAGGAACACTGCTTACTGGCTTGCTCCCCTGGCCCCTGCTCAGCCTGCTTTCTTATGCAACACAGGCCCACCTGCCCAGGGGTGGCACTACCCACAGTGGGCTGGGCCCTCCCACATCACTCAACAATCAAGAAGGTGGCCCAATGAAGGCAATTCCCAATCGAGGCTCCCTCAACCCAGTTGTGTTAAGTTGACACTAAAGCTATCCAGCACACACTGCCTCAAAAGAAAAAAGAAACCATAGAACTATTAGGTGAGGGAAGTTGCAGATTGGTCTACTGCAGAAGCTTCCTAAATATATACATATATAAAAGGAGTTGAAATGGAGTTACCTTCTAACGACGACAGGACAATGCCTCTCCCAGACACCGTGGGCTACGAGACAAAGAGCCCAAGGTCAGCTATGGATTGTCACTTTTTGAGTTGTTGGGGTCCTGGGTCAGGTAAGGATTGTCACTTTTTGAGTCATTGGGGTCCCATCGATCCCCACCCAAACATTACAGGTTATGGACATTCCTCTTGGTTATCTTCCAGAATTTGAGGTTAAGACCCTATTGCTGAAGACCCCACACACTTGATTCATAAGACATGGAGAAATCAAATTGATACTGATCTGGAAGCTTCATCCTTACTGGTTAGCTTTCATAGTGCCAAAAGGTTTTATTTATGCTACTGGGGGAGAAAAGTATTCAACAATCTTATCTAGCTGTGAATCCTGTGAGCTACAATAACTTACTCAGCAATATATGCCCACTGATGCAGTAGTGGTACATATGTTATAGGGTAACCAAACATGTTCTTACTGGACTTTAAGCCCACTCTACAAGATAGAACACGTGCCTGCTACTGGCTATACCTTAGGGCCTAGGGGGCCACCTTTTATCCTTCTGCTAAATGGACAGTGTTAAACTGCCCCTAAGTTCTTACCTTTAAACCCATGAATTAGTGCATCTCTGAACCCTCATCAGAGAACCTTCTTTTTGCATTAGATGGTGATTCATGAAGAGACCCACAACTGGTCAATATGAAGAGTATAAGACTGTGGAGTGCTTGGCCCAAGGTTCAGAAATCACTGTAGCAGACGGGGAGGAGACAGGAGATGTCTGCAGCAAAACGTTATTTGCTGGGCATGACAGGACCATTCACACATGAACTCATAGTGGTTGTGATGACATGCACAAGACCTACCCAAGAATGAGCAAGCAAAAATCCCAGCACGAAGTCCCACCCCTAGCTGAGTTATTTCAGGGATGCAGCTCCTGAAAGGGCACCCAATCTCCCGTAGATGACCGACACCCATGCGCATACAGGCAGTACTAAGTGGATTCTGGATTAGAAAGAGAGAGAAGAGAGAGAACACATGAAACTTGGAGGAAAAAGTGGTGACGTAGAGGAGTAACTGGAGGGGAGAGAATGAAGGGTGGATTTGATCAAAACACGTGTGAAATTCTCAAAAAGAAAGTTGCAATTTGGGACAGGCTAAAGCTCAGTCGTGCGTGACTCCCCAGATAGAGGGAAAATGGCTACCATCTCCCTGTATCAGTCCCTTGATTCCTGAGGTCACCAGTGAAGTTGGAAATATGGGAGCTTCGTCTGCTGGACTATTCTGATGTGTGTGAAGTCAACAGAAGGGAGAGAAAGTGTTAAGAGAGACCACACCTTCAATGGTATTATCCACATTACAAAATCATATATTATAATCCCAGTTCAAAACTTATTCATCTGGGGTCGGAGACATGGCTCAGCAGTTAAGAGCGTCTGTTGCTCTTTCAGAAAGCCAGAGTTTGACTCCCAGCACCTATGTTGGTCAGCTCACAACTGCCTATATAACTCCAGCTCTAGGGAATCCAACACCCTCTTCTGCCCTCAGTGGACACCACACACACAGGCACAGACACACACACATACACATAAATAAAATTTTTAAATATTCTTGGAACCTTAAAAAAAGAGATTCATGTTTTTCAAATTTAGGGATTTTTCTTTCACATTAGTCTGTGTTGACAAGACAGAGACCTTCCGGGATTACACCCAGAAAAATTCAACGTGATGCTTCTGGGCGTCGCCACAGGACATGCAACGCACATATATCTTCCCTTGTTGCCCTCAGAGAGCAGAAGAGGCAGAGAGCCGCAGCTGCAGGCGGGAGCACAGCCACCAGAAACCGGTCAGTTAGTTAAGGGGAGAATGTGCATCAGGAAACAGGGCCAAGGCGTGCAAATAAAGAGCAAGAAAACATTGGGGGGCCGCAGCAGCAGAGTTCATATGTGCGCCATGTGCCGTGTACCCACATATTTGCCGTGTACCCACGTATTTGCCTTGTACGCATCTATTTGCCATGTACCCACATAATTGCCGTGGAGTTGCAAAGCCCCGGGAAGTGTGGAGCAGTTCTGCCCACTACAGCATGGCTGCATTCTGCAGTGGTCACAAGAGCAAATTCCAAACCCTCCTCAGAGGAGGAACAACTCTAGAGAGAAGGGAATGTGTAAGTCCACGATCCCGGCGGAAGCACAGGCTGAGGAATGCAAACATCTCCAGGAATGGGAAGGTTCAGAAAGGGTGCTGCTCTGCCCAGGAGACAGTCTGAACTCTGGATCCCAGGACTTGGGGTAGAAGACAACTATCACTCAAGAAGAAATTTTTTAAGGGAAAGAATATTGGAGGGGAGAAAAGAAGCAAAAGGTACATTGCGAATTGATACTACTGAACTGGAGATGGCAAAAACAATGAACTACTTTAAACCCTATGACTTCTCTTAACAGCAGCTCATCTCTGTTGAGAGAAAGTGCTGTTGGTGGAGCTGTAGGCAGCAAAGACGGGGTGAAGGCTCAAAGGATCACCTTCCAGAAAGGGGACAGCCACACCAGGAATAAACAGAGAAGCTGAGCTCAGCAGGGCCAGGGGCCTGAAAGGCCTGACAGGCAGCACAGGCTCACAGGGGCTTTGCTGCTTAGGAGGCAGGGAACACCACACCTGGACTGCAGGGGACAAGAAACTCCCCTGCACTGCCCTGCTGCAGTGTGCTGTGCAGGGGTGTGTGTCTGAAGGCCCGTCTCTAGATTTGGGGAAGGAAGGGGCTGGGTGTGGCCAGGCAAGTGTGCAGGTGACGAAGATGACCATAAAATGAGCAGCATGGTTTCTTTTACCCACCCACACATCAAAGGAAGTTTTAGAAGGGTTGAGTCAGGTAAACCTGATTCAAACAGACAAGTTACTTAAGTCTTCTGGACCTGGTCCCTCCTTTGCAAACTAGAGACGATTACTTCAAGGATTAAATAAATAATGTGTGCAAAATACTTAACACAAGGACTGCCATCCAGGAAACACTGAACGCTGCTGTGTATGTTAGGTGGGAAAGCATGTGTGTAACATGCTGGAGGAATGCTTGTAGGTAGCGTTCTTTGCAAGCAGAGCACAGCCACCACTGCTACTGCTCAACGTGGGAAGGAGGGCAGTGTCAGGGGCCATCTCAATTCCATAAACACCAAGGGGCAAATGTCACTGGATAGGCTGTGTCACTCGGCTCCCTCTCACAAAGAGAGACATGAACACCCCTTACTCTTATTGTACTCTAAGAAACATTGCATTTTAGATCTCTAAAACGTCTCTAAAAGAATATAGAGCATCTAGCCAAAGGTAAAGCAACCCTGGAACTTAACACAACTCAGGGCTGACTCTTAGGTTCCCAGAAGGAACCCTACAGCTGCCTCTGGCTTGGCACATAGGGGACCCACAGTAACAGAGAGCTGGTGTGCACATGCCAGCACACTGGGTCCTAGCTGCTGGGACAGTACATCCCAGCCTTTGCTTTTTACTTTAACTTCAGTAAAAGCATAAGGCCAAGAGGACTTCACTTCCCACCTGCTTTATCTCAACCAGCTCACCTTTATGGGCCAAAAAGCATGCTACAATTCAAAATCTTTTGAACCAGCAACAAGAGATCCTGCTGTGTGCCACCATACCTTTCAACCTTTTAGACTTTACATCTTCCTCCTGAATGTCTGTTGGCCGTCTTGACCACAGATGGGAGAAGTGATTTGCTGCTGATTAAAGACTAAATCAATTTTGTTCACTGTGGGGGTCTCGGCTTTGCTAGGGCTGTGATCCCAGCACTTAGAAGGCTAAGGCAGGAGGACAGAGAGTTTGAAGCCAGCTGGGACAATATAATAAGTTCCAGGCCTATTGGGCTACATAGCAAGGTCCTATGGGGGGGGGTGGGGGGTGGTTGGAAGTGCTAAGCAGGAGCTAAAGATGGGAGAACACTGGAAACCAAAGTTAACAGAATCTTCCAAATAATAATACCCTAAAGGCAGGAAAGGCTCAAATGTACCTCCCTGCTCTCAGTGGCCCTATCTTCCCAGCCTGTCCAGTTCCCTGTGTCTCTGTAATGGGCTTGCACTGGGTAGGGCTAGGATCTTCTCTCCCCATAGGCTGTTACACTCTAATGTTTGTTCTGTTTCCTTCCTCTCCCAAGCCCAGCAGATTAGATTGCTGAGTCCTGTCCAGCTCACCAACACAGACAAGAAAGTGAAAGTGCAGCTACCCAAACTGCTCATGGGGGAGGGCGAAGAGCAGCACACACAGCCCAGCAAACAAGCCAGAATAAAGACAGCCACAGTCCTTTTTGAGAATCACAGGACATGGTTACTACACCGTAGTAGACACCAAGATCTAATCTGAGCCATCCAGCCTGCACCAGGGGCATCGCCCAGCTGTGCACCTGCCCTATGACCAGGACAGGAAGCAGAGGAAGTGCTGAATGCATACATGGGCCATGCTCTTGCTGCTTGGTCTGGCTAGTGTTCTAGACTTTCAGCAAACACTGGGCACTCAAGCGGCCCCCTCTGGGGCCTGACTGATAGGGCTAATTGCTTGTCCACTTCCCCCACCCGCTGCTGGGAAGGAAGGGCTGCTTGCAAGGCAAGCTTCCTATCACTGAGGTATATCCCCAGCCCATTCCCACTTCCCCAGATCTACTTCATAGGCTGCCAGCAACCCAAACCGTGTGTGTGTTGTGTGTGTTCAGGATGGATTTTGCCCTCGTAAAATACCAGGCTGAATACAGCTGAGCTTACTCTGATGACTTCGCAGGCCCTGCTTCCTTACACAGAAGAGGAAGGCAGCACCAACACAAGGGAAGAGGAGGGTTCGCAACCAGCCTCCACCAAACAGCAGGCAGCTTCCAAATCAGTATCTAGGAATTATCCATCTAGGAGGTGGGCAAGGCTCCCAGCTAAAACTCCTCTAGGACTGCCTTAGACACTGGAAAAAGTAGAGTTTACAAATACAGCCAAAGGATTCTCAGTTCTAAAGACAACATAGAGGACATTCCCATGACAGCTTGAAGGACCACATTTCCAGACCAGACTTCATATTTTCTCTCCTGCTCTGACAGACAGGAACATCTCTGCACTGGCCATGGAGTTTGGATACAGCTAGGACTCTGGCTTCAGGTGGCACAGGGAGGAAGCCTTCCGCAACCATGATGATGCTTCTTAAAGGCATCCTCTGGCTTCTACAAACACCAGGGCATCTAGCTTTGTGTTCTAAGCACTGTGCACAGCCTGCACCCCATGAATCCCACACCTCATTAAAGAAAACTTGGCTCTTTCCTGGCTGTCTAGTATGTCCTTATAAATCAAGTCTGTCAAGAGAATGCAACCAGGTTGAAGGCATAAACGTTTATCCCTTAAATCTTTTGCTTTGTTGTAGCTGAAAGCTTTGTCCCCAAAGGAGAAGGAGGCAATGAAGAAAGAAGGTACCGGTGATTTGACAAAAGGCATTAGAGCATTAGTATAATTTTGGAACTTCGGTCCCAACTGCAAAGTAGGGTGCCCCAGGGGCCGCACACACCGGCTCAGTGCCCCCTGCTCCTCTGAAAACCCATATGGAGTCGGAATGTGGGGGGCTAAACTAGGACGAAGGGCAGAAGGAAGCCTCTGAAAGGCGGTGGCAGGGCCAGGGGCGGAGATGCTCTGGTCACACCGACACTCGTTCCTCCCGCTCGGCCTGGCCTCTTCTCTCTTTCTTGCTTTTCCTTTTTGATTCTAATGGCACAGTCCCGGGTGGAAAAGGGAAGCGTGAAAGGTGAAGAGGCACGCGTCCCCAATCTGGCACCAAGCTGCGTTTGCCACCAAGTGACCCCCATTTGCCAGGAATCCCGGAGCCTAAGGCGGGACGTGGGGGGGGGGGTCTCCCCAGGGGCTCACGCTAGGCCCGCGGGTATAGACGGCAGGCGTGGGAAAGAAGCTGGAGGAGAGTGCCCAAGAGACGCGCGCCCTGCAGCCCCGCGGGCGGTGCGGCCCAGCTGCCCCGCGGCAGAACTCACCCATAAGTTTCGGTGCTGCAAACGTGAGAAAATGCAGGTCCTCAGAGCCCACCCCCGGCTCCCAGCCCGCAGCCCGACCCCGGTGACCGGGTCACCCCGACACCCCAGCGCAGGGAGGGGCTGCGCTCCGGGCTCCGCTGGCGCTGGAGGCCGCCGGCTCCGCGCTGGGGTCGGGGTCCGGGGGTCGGGGCTCGCAGCCCGGGGTCTGGGCTCGGCTCGCAGCCTGGGCTCGCGGCCCGCAGCCTGGGGTCGGGGCCAGCAGCCCGCGGTTGGGGCCAGCAGGCCGCGCCTCCCGACCGGACGCCCCACTCACCGCTCCTCCGGCCGAGGCTGGGCAGCGCGGGTCGCACCCCACGCTGGGCTCCAGCTCTTCTCCCCGCGCTCAGCCTCCCGCGCTCCGGTCTCCTCCGCTCTTTTTTTCCGGGTTAATTACGTTTCGCATTAAAGCAAAACCCAGCCCCGGATGTGAGTACAATGCTCCACGGGCCGCTTGGGGGAGGAGAGGGGTGCCGGGGCGCCGGGGGCGGGGGCGGGAGGACGGAGATGGGAATAGGGACGGGGACCGAGACGGGGACGAGGATGGAGATGGGGATAAGGACGGGGGGAGGGAAGACTGAGACAGGGATGGGGGACCGGGACCAGAGCAGGAATGGAGATGGGGGTGGGGGATAGGGATGAGGAACGGGATTGGGACGGGGACGGGGATGGGGACGGGTATACGGACGGGGACGTCTGAGCTCCGCCAGCAGCTGGGCAGCCCGTGTCGGCTCTCCTGACACCCTCGGCTCCCGCAGCGGCCGTAGCCCAGGGACGTGGGGTTTAGGGGTCGAGGGAGGAGCGCGTCTCCCGGGTGGTCTGCGCTCCCCGTGGGGTGGCAGAGCCTCCGCAGACAGAGCGCGGGCCAAATGGACTTGGTCACCAAGACCCAAGGAAACCCCTGAGTCCGCGCCCGGCCGCCATTCTGCAACCCCTGGGTACCAACCCTGCTCAGGGGGAGGAAACCGAGACTCCCCAGGCGTTAGGTAAGGGCAGGTCTGTCCGGTCCGACGCAGGCCTCCCACGTGGGAAGACAGACATTTAAATGTAAGTAAAGTCAGGCCGACGGCATCCGAAACCTGAGCATGGATTCACCCAGGTACTGAGTGCCCTGAGCTGTGGCCTCTGGAGATGCTGAGATGCGCAGGGATATGCTCGGGGTCCTGGGGGAGGGACCCACAACTTGACCTCGGGGCCTCTGCAGGGCCAGGCCTGGGTGCGCACGTGGGAGAGGAAGGCCAGTCCGCATCCCCAGGCCCGGGCCCGGCAAAAGCAGCCAGGGCACGTGATGCCCACCCAAGGTACCGAGGTACCAAAGCTCAGGAACTGCCCAGCCAGGTGAGCCGGCTGGAACAGCACACGCCCTGAAAGTGGTGATGAAACCGTGCTCGCTTCCTCTTCTGTTTTCATTGCCAAAGCGAAAATAAGCCTCCCGCTCTCTCAGGTGTGAAAAAACAAAAACAAAAACAAAAAAAAACGTTTGCTTTAAAACATTCTGCAGTGAATGAGGAAGGAAAAGATGCAAGCGGAAAAAGCCGTTTCCCTTGAAGTAAACATCAGCATCAACGTCGGATGTTCACCGGGTCAGTGGTCCCGCCTGCATTCCTGGGCACCCACTGACCCACTCTGCGCCTCAGTTTTTAAGTCTGGGTCAGTGAGTCAGCTCTTGAAAAGTGTGTCTTTCCAACACAGAGCTGCTATGTGAATGTATGTGAATGTTTTATTAAAAAAGAGATTGCCATTTTAACACAATTCCTTAGGGGGATCACACCGGGAAAACCATCCACTCCAGTCGGATTTGCAAGCTGAGTGCTCCCAGAAAATCCTACTGGGACTGATGGTTTCAGATCAGCAGTACTGTGCAAGTGTCCGATTTCATGGTATGGTTCCTATTAAAACCCATACTGCTCTACTCCCTGTGGGGCCTGCCTGAGTCACCCAGTCACACAGCCACAAATATTTTCTGAGCACTACTGTGCTGGATGTCTGGGAAACAAAGAAGCCAAATGCACTGGTTCCTTAGAAGATACAAAAGACCCTTCTGGATGGCCATGGAAACACTTCTGTGTTCAAGAGACCAGAGAGCCTCTGTGACAGGCTGGGGCCCTCTAGGTCTGTAAGCTATGACTAAGCCTAGGCACAGCTTGACTCCTGTAGGGGAACAGCAGGTGCTGACGCAGGGTCATGCTGCCCCAGGGGCCTCATTTACTGACATAGCTGTTCCTGGTCAGGAGCTGGTCTCAGCTGGATGACTATTTCTGTACTGACATTCACTTCTACATCCCTGGGTTTTGAAGTACTTCTCAAAGGACCATCCATCTCCTCTTACAAGCACCACAAAGCAGTTTAACTGAACTGCAACTTTCTGTAGCCTCCCCCTCCCATAAAACACATACACCAGAAATTGCCATTTTAGAGTGCATATACCATGGTGTTTACTGGTTCACTGACACCGTGTGTGTGTGTCTGTGTGTGTGTGTGTGTGTGTGTGTGTGTGTGTGTATAAAACAAGCTACAGCTGTCTAGACCCAGGCTATTCTCATCCTCCTGAAAGGTGGCCCTACAGTGTCCATGGGGCCTTCTTCCACCTTAGTTAACCACTAACTTACTTCCCATCTAACCCGCATATTTGCCCATATAGGGTATTTCATGAGAAAAATCACAATATGGGGCTTCTTAAACCTTTTGCCATCTCTGCATAAACTTATTTTGAAAATGTCTTCATTGTCTGTATGCATTAACTTTTTTTTCAGTACAAAAACCAAACCACAGTGTGACTCTTACCTGTGGAGAGCAGGACCTTGAAGAAGAGCTTTCCCCTCACCTGTCTCACTCTCTGCATGGGGCCAGCACAAAGTGAAGTCCACAGTTTGCTCGAGCTTTTGTAGCTAGTCATTAGAGTTGGCTCTAGAACCAGGACTGACTACTCCCAGAACCTTCTTTATTGGCATAGAAAACTTTCCTCTGAAGTTAGGGATTATCTGGACAGGAGCCTAACAATCTAAGCAGCCTTGTGTCCCCTAGCCATGTACTCATGCACTATCTGTCCACTTTCGAAGTTAATGGCTGATGAACTGAAAAGCTAAGGACTTCCTATGGTGGGCTAGCCTGCCCTCCAGGGAACTGTATTGTTCTTTGTTCCCAGAGATCCCTGTTATTAAAGTTCCATAGTGGAGTGGGAGCCACTTGACCAGGACAAAGTCATTCATTTGATCCTGGTTCAAAACAATACATTTAACACAGAGGTCAATTGCTTATTGGCCACATAATGTACCTGTACGATTAGGTGATCATTTTCTAAATGTTGTTTAATAGCAAAATGCCAGAAAGAATTGTACCATCCAATTGTCGAAGGATTACTCAAACTACAGTTATTTTGTTCAGTTTTATTCAGTCAATAATTACCTGAGCCAATCACCATTTTTTTCTCATGTTTCCATGTACTTCTTTGCCAGGCACTTACTCTTAATTGATTTGAATATATTACCTACTTTAAGTCTTGCAGTGACACTAAGTGCCAGGTACCATTATTTCCCCCCATTTTATGTTGAAGAACTGCCTACACCTAGGCAGCTGATGTCAGAGCCTGCTCTCCCTCCCCTGAACTACTGAAGTCAGCGTCATGCCTTTACATTAAAAATCTTTGCATTTCATTCTGAAACTTTTATATAAAGAGCCCACTGTTTTCATACTCTCAGGAGACGACAGAGTGTCATTTTACAGATAGAAGAATATGGGCTTTAGGGAGAGAGATATAATCTCAGAGTCATGTAGCAGGTCACGATGTGAGCCCTCAGCTCTGACTCACAGACCAGCAATCCCGGCCTGAAGTCCAGGGCTGCAATTCTCAGACTTCAGAACAGAAAAAATGGGAAGTAGAAGAAACTTTGGAAATTTCTGTTTATAGCAAAAGGGAAATAGCGGTAAGGGATGGGGATAAAGTAGGACGGAGAGAGATAAAACTTCTGTGAACACCTGGAGGTTTGTGTGTGACACCAAACGCAGAATATAAACAGGATATAGGTATATATACACAGCCACATGTGTGCATATATACATACACACACCAAAATTACTTCCTACTAACAAAGTTTGAAAAACAGATACACTGCAAAATCTGACTGTAACCTAAGCCACAAAACTGAGTGTTCATTCTGACCCCAGAAAGAACATTCTACCGGCCTGCCCAGGGGTGCCATTCCCATTGATTCCTGATGGCACCATCTTTGGCTCAGTTTGTATGCCTGCAGGATGCCATTAGGATCCTACATGCCCAGTGACCTCTGGAGGAAGTAGGCCTTCCCTTTCACAAAGAAAAGCCAAGCACATACCTTAGCTTCAGATTCGTGACCGTAGTTTAGCATTTTACTTTACTTTTGTTGAGACTAGTTACTATTCACTTCCTCAGCACTGAGAGAGTATGGAGGGGAGTGGGGAATGTTATTAGTAAATCCAAGTGGGTGATGCAGTCCAAGCTATCAGTGAGAACCAGCTTGGGGCTCCGCATTTTAGGAGACATCAGGTCATCAGTGAAGTCAGTGACTGACACAGTGATTCTCAGTGCAACATAGAAGGAAAGAAAACCAAACAGGGTATTTGGGCACAGAAACATTTATCCTTTGGTTATTTTCCTTATTTTGGTTATTCATTTTTGTTCTATGTGCCTGCAGAAACTCATGTTAACATTTAGTCCCTGTTGTGAGATATTAAGAGGTGGGACCAGGTGAGCTTTTAAGAACTGACTAGGGGACTGGCAGGGGACTCAGTCAGTAAAGTGCTACCAAGACTGATGACCTGGATTTGATCCCTAGAGCCATAGCGGAAAGAGAGAACTGCCCCAGAGAAGATGTACTCTGATCTCTACACACACCATAGCACACATCGTTTCCCCAGTAAATAAGTAAAGATAAAAATAATGGACCTTGTATGATAGAGGAAGAGGAGGAGGAGGAGGAAGAGGAGGAAGAAGAAGAGGAGGAGGAATTGACTGGGTCATGAGGGGCCTGCCATCAGGGCTAGATTACTCCATTCCCTGACTAATGGACCATGGGTTCTTTCTAAGTAGGTCTGCTATGGATGCCTGTTTGGCTGTGTCTCACAGTCCATCCTCTTGGCACTGGGAACCCTGCACTATGTTGGGACTCTTTAGATCCCCATAGGCACAGTGGTCTACCCAGAATCAGAAGCAAAGTAAATCTTCATTCAATTAGTCTTGAGTATCAATATATAGTAACAGGAAACAGACTAAGGTATGCACAGATTCAAAAGATGCGGGACATGATCCCAGCACTCAGGAGACAGAGGCAGACAGATCTCTGTGTGTTCAAGGCCAGACTGGTCTACATAGTTCCAAGCCAGCCAGGCTATATGGTAAGACCTTATCTAAAGAG
Organism: Nannospalax galili; assembly: GCF_000622305.1. Lineage (NCBI taxonomy): Eukaryota > Metazoa > Chordata > Mammalia > Rodentia > Spalacidae > Nannospalax > Nannospalax galili. Next base: position 188,848 of record NW_008330293.1, on the reverse strand, counting down.
GAAGAAGAAGAGGAAGAGGAGGAGGGAAAAGAAGAGAATGAGGAGGAGTAGGGAGGGGGGATAAATAAACAAAACAAGAAATCCAAAAGACCAACAGAGCAAAGCACTTCTCGTCCATGCGCCAGGTATGTATGCTCTCCCGCAAAGTCATGCACTTTGTGAGTATGGGGGGAGATGTGCTTGATAATACTCAGTTTCCCAGGATTTACCTAAAAATGTTAACAGCAATTATCTGAGTGGCAGCTTTAATGAGCAATCTTTAAACATCTTTCTGTTTTTTTTAAGTTTTCTTTTTAAACTATTTTTTTAATTTTATGTAATATGAGTATTACGCCTGCATGTAAGTGCACCCCTGTCATGTGTCATGCGGTGCCCAAGGAGGTCAGAAGAGGGCGTCAGATCCCCTGGAACTAGAGTTACAGACAGTTATTAGCTGCCATGTGGGTGCTGGGATTCCAACCCATGTCTCCTGCAAAAGCTCAAAAAGTGCTCTTAACCACTGAGCCATCTCTCCAGTCCCTTCAAAGTTTTCTTTAATAAGCATGCATTCTTTTATGGTTAGAAGGAAAATGTGAATTTTAAATGTAATTTTTACTATGAAAGTACCTTAAATATCTCATAGTTGCTTTGTGATTAAGACAACAATATAGAGATAACTGCTTGCTCCACTTTAGAATATCTGCCAGTGTGTAGATGTACTCTGACCCCCCCAAAAAAATAATTTATAGGCACTAGAGAGATGCTCAGAGGTTAAGAGCATGCACTGCTCTTGCAGAGGACCTGAGTTCACTTCTGAGCACCTGTGTTAGGCACTTCCAGGGGATCATCAGCTGCCTCTGGCCTCCATGGACACCTGCACTCCTGCGGTACACACACACACACACGAGCATGTACGCATTCTGTTGAGCTCCTACACAGAGACACACACACAAACATATAAATTTTAAGCAAATATGACTGGAGGTGTTACAGTTACAGAGTGGTCTCCTACCATATGTGAGACCTGGACCTCATTTTCCAAATGTGACAAGACACTAAAAAAAAAAAAAAAAATGAAGAAAAAAAGAAAGAAAGAAAAGCCCATTTTTTTTACAACTCCACTGAAAAAAAATACAGAAATCCTGATCAGCCTGAATTCTGATTCCTGTTGAAAGGCAAGTTGAGGCACTGGGGACAATTGGCCAGGAATCTTCTTTCAAATTAGTGCAATGATTCCACATCTATTAAAATTATATTAAACCTAAGTATAGTTTGAAGCCAAAGAATTAAACCCAATTCAACTTAACTCTTTCACTTAGCAATTCAGCAACAGTAAATTTATCCTTACACATAAGACTCAGTACAGTACATGCTCTAGTCTTGGTCAGGTTTCATCATCCTAGTTTCCAAGAAAAAGACAGAGGTCCATGTCATCCCTCCGAAAACTGCAGTCTATGGAGCAGAGCTCTGGGCATAGGGAAGATATGGGTCTCTGAGTAGTTAGCTTAAATGTGTATTGATTCTGACCAAATCTCGAGTATCAAGAGGCCCAATTATATGGCTGCCCAGCCCTTAGCAGATTAGAAATAGCAGGAGGTAAGAAGTCCACTGAAGACAGGAGGGAGGACATGGGGATGTGAGTGACTGTCTCCAACTCACCCGTGTCCAGAAATGGAACTGCTGACAGCAGCAGATGAAAAAGGCCAGTTTCCAAGTCAGTGGGCCGCAGGGACTGGAGTTCCCAAAGTCAGTGGGCCGCAGGGACTGGAGTTCCCAAAGTCAGTAGGCCGCAGGGACTGGAGTTCTCAAAGTTGCGTGGGCTGCAGACAGTCACCTGCATTCCTGGAGCCAGAGGAACAGCTGGACTGTGCTCAGTACCTCTGCTTCTGGGGGAAAATTTCCTATGGTTTTGTTTGTGGAAGTGGTGGCCTCTGGGTAGGAGGGGGGTCTCCCCAAGGGGATGAGAGCATACTTCACTATGTCCTCACATTCTTTTATATTTTAAATATAATGTTGTATATAATTATGAGTTTTGTCTTAATAAAAATTATGTTTGCGTTTTGTTTGTTTTTAAGACAAGGTCTGTCTGAGTAGCTCTGGCTGTCCTGGAACTCACAGAAATTTTCCTGCCTCTGCCTCACAAGTGCTGGGTTAAAGGTGGGTGCTGCCATGCCTGACATAAGAATATTTCTAATTTTTTTATGTGTATGTGTGTATTGCCTGCATGTATGTAAGTGCACTTGTGTCATACAATACCCATGGAGGACAGAAGAGGGTGTCAGAGAGTTGTTAGCTGCCATGTTAGTGTTGGAATTTGAACTCAGGTCTTCTGTAAGAACAGGCAGTGTTCTTAACCACTGAGCCAAGAATACTTTTTTAGTCAGGGGCTAGGAAGATGGCTCAGTGGTTAAGAGCACGGGCTGCTCTTACAGAGGACCCAGATTGGGTTCCCAACATCCATATGGCAGCTAACACACCCTAAACACTCCAGTTCCAGGGGATCAGATGCCCTCTTTTGGCCTCTGCAGGTACTGTATGCATGTGATGCACTTAATTGAATGTAGGCAAAACACTCATGCACATAAAATAAAAATAAATCATAAAAAATTTAATTAGTGTTTATAGCAAAGATAAGTAAAGATGTGAAAAGGGGAATTATAAAAATAATGTACCACATCGGGATATGTTTACTAGAATGACTAAAATGAAAATGACAGCCATACCGCACACTGGTGACTTGCAGAGACTTCATGATGCACAGCTGCTGGGATTATAAATGGCTCATCCCCTCTAGGAAATAGTCTGGCATGTCTTTAAAAATTACACCTGTACCTGCTGGTCTCTCTCCAGGATAAGTAGATCCCGACCTCTGTGCCTTGATTCCCCCAGCCTCATTCACCCTCCCATCTCCCCTGCCTGTCTCTCCTCCTAGCCTGGGTCCTGTCCCATTCCTTGTCTTGGTGCCTCAGACACCTGGGGAACCACCAGTGCTTCTGATCCTTTGCATCCAGACCAACCCAGTTCCTTCTGGGGTCCCCAGGAGCAATCTGGGCCTGGCACCGCCCTCACCACCCTCTGCTTCCCTGGGCCTGCATAACCCGCCAGCTTCTTTCCTGGACCCTGGGACTGACCTTTCCTCTTCCTGATGATTTGCATCCAGACCAACCCAGCTCCTCAGTGTAGTCCCCAGGAACCCTTGAGGCTGCTTCCTGCCACATCTTCCTTTGCATCTCTGGATGGCACGGCCACCAGCTACCCTAGACCAACATCTTTCCTGGGCCTGACACCCAGGCCAGTCCAACCCACAAGACCTTAGGAGAAAGTCCTGAGAGCATCTGATCCTCATCTAACTTGGGCCTCTGTGGGAACTCCTGAAGACAAAAGCAATCTGGCCACTCCAATATAAAATCAAAAGAAGGAACCCAAAGCTTAGAGGAACCAGCTTTTCATGCCCAAAAAGTAGACCACAAAGACACATAAAGTTCACAAAAACAAGCAGACCTAACCTTGAAGGCTTGAGTCTCACACAAGAATCAGAAACTACAAAAGAAATTCACATGTCAAAATCACAGAGAAAAAATAATAACATGAAAAACCAAAATAACATAGCCCAACCAAATACCAATAATCCTCTAGAGGAGTACAATGAGATAATGCAGGACATGGAACTCAAAAGAACAATTATAAACATGATAAAAGAATTCAGTGGAAGAAAATTTCCCAAAATTAAAGAAAGACATGACCATACAAATACACAAAGCATATGGAACACCAAACAGACAGTACCAGAAAAGAAACTCTCCATGGCACATTATAATAAAAACACTAAACGTACAAAACAAAGAGACAATACTGAAAGCTGCAAAAGAGAAACAACAAGTCACATATAAAGGAAAATCCATTAGGATTACAGCTGACTTTTCAGTGCAAACTATGAAAGCCAGAAGAGCCTGGACCATAATATTCCCAGTTTTAAATGACCACAGATGCCAACCCAGATTACTATACCCAGCCAAAATGTCTATTATAGTCGAAGGGGAAAGAAAAATCTTCCATGACATAAATAAGCTGAAGGAATTCATGTCCACAAAACCAGCCCTTCAGAGAGTTCTGGAAGCAATACAAAGAGCTGAAGAAAGGAATGACTATACCCAAGGGGTTGCGGAAAGAAATTCAATGAAGGTATAACTGTGGACAAGTATAGCTATACCAAGGATGTAAACAGAAATAAAAATGACAGGATTCAATACTCATCTTTTATTAATAACTTCAAATATTAACGGACTGAAATCCCCAGTCAAAAAACACAGACTAGGTGAATGGATTAAGAAAAAAAACATCTTTTTGTTGTCTGCAAGAAACTTATCTCACTTTCAAGGATAGACACTATCTTAAAGTGAAAGGATGGAAAAAAATATACCAAGCAAATGGTACTAGGAAAAAAAGCAGGCATAACAATTCTAATAGATTTAAACTAAAACTAATCAGAAGACATAAAGAGGGCCACTTCATTCTGATCAAAGGGACAATGAATCAAGAAGATATAACAATCATGAACATATATTCACCAAACTCTGGTGCACACAACTTCATAAAAACAATACTACAAGACTTTAAGACCCAGATTAATCCCAACTCATTAACAGGAGGGGACTTCAGTACCCCACTGTTTCCATTAGATAGGTCAACAGGGAAGAGAGTTAACAGAGAGACATCAGAATTAAACAATACCATATATCAAATGGACTTAACAGACATCTACCGAGTATTCGATCCAAGCACCAAAGGACATACTTTCTACTCAATACCCATGGAACCTTCTCCAAAATCGACCGTATACTGGGGCACAAAAAAAACCTCAACAAATACAAAAAGATTGAAATAATTCCATGCATTCTATCAGACCACAATGCAATGAAGCTTACAATCAACACCCGAAGAAGCCCTAATCACGTGAACACATGGAGATTAAACAACACACTCTTGAATGATGAATGGGTCAAAAGAAAAATTAAGAAAGAAATAAAAGTATTCCTGGAACCAAATGAAAATGACAATACAATACAACAAAACCTCTGGGACACACTGAAATCTGTCTTTAGAAGGAATTTTATAGCTCTAAGTGCCTACATCAAAAAAATCAGAAAGAACACAAATAAATGACTTAATGTTGCAACTCAACACACTTGAAAAGCAACAGCAAAGGAAACCCAAACCCAGCAGAAGAAATAGCAAAAATCAGAAAAGAAATTAATGAAATTGAAACAAAGAAAACAATACAAAGAATTAACAAATCCAAGAGCTGGTTCTTTGAAAGGATAAAGAAGATTGACAGACTGCTAGCCCAGTTAACCAGAAAAAAGAAAGAGCACCTCCAAATCAACAACATCAGAGATGAAAGAGGAAGCATCACGACAGACACCAGAAAGATACAGAACATTGTAATGGCACCGT
>NW_008330293.1:181978-182992 GCF_000622305.1 Nannospalax galili | reverse complement strand
CATCTCAATAGATGCAGCGAAGGCCTTTGACAAAATTCAACATGCATTTATTTTCAAAGTCTTAGAGAGAATTGGACTCGGGGGAACATACCTCAACATAATTAAAGCCATATATAACAAACCCACAGCCAACATCATTCTAAATGGAGAAAAACAGGAAGCATTCCCATTGAAATCAGGAACCAGGCAAGGCTATCCACTATCTCCACTTCTCTTTAACATAGTGCTTGAAACTCTTGCAAGAGCAATAAGACAAGGGAGGGAAATTAAAGGAGTAATAATTGGAAAAGAGATCGTAATTATCACTATTTGCAGGTGATATATTATACATAAGAGATCCCAAAAAATCCACCAGAAAACTGTTAGAAATGATTAACACTTTCAGTAAACTGGCAGGTTACAAGATTAACAACAAAATATCTGGGCCTTTCTATATACCAATAACAGGTAATCAGAGAAACAGTACATGGAAACACTCCCTTTCACAATAGCCGCAAAAAAAATATAAAGAAAGAAAATATCTCTGAATAAACCTGACCAAAGACATTAAAGAGCTCCACAATGAAAATATTAAATCTTTAAAGAAAGAGATTAAGGAAGACATCAGAAGATGGAAGGACCCCCCCACCATGGTCGTGGATTGGAAGAAATAATATTGTGAAAATGACCATCTTACCAAAAGTCATTTATAGATTCAATGCAATGCCAATCAAAATCCCCATGAAATTTTTCACAGAACTGGAAAAAAAACATCCTAAGATTCATATTGAAGCACAATAGACCTCAAATAGCCAAAACAACCCTGAGCGCTAAGAGCAATGCCTGGGGTTTACTATACCAGATTTTAATCTGTATTACAGAGATATAGTCATAAAAACAACATGGTACTGGCACAAAAATAGACCCACAGATCAATGGAACAGAACTGAAGACCCAAATATGAGTAAATGCAATTTCAGCTACCTGATATTTGACAAAGGAGCCAAGAATATTCACTGGAGGAAAGACAACATG
>NW_008330293.1:181187-181686 GCF_000622305.1 Nannospalax galili | reverse complement strand
ACTGAAGAGAAAACCCACAGAATGGGAAAAAATCTTCACCAGTGATATATCTGACAGGGGTTTAACATCCAGAATATATAACAAATTCAAAAAACAGAGAGGAAGTAACCCAATTAAAAGATGGGTTAAGGATCTGAACAGAGTTCTCAAAAGAAGAAGTAAAGATGGCTAAGAAGCATCTTAAAAGATGTTCAACACCACTAATAATTAGGGAAATGCAAATTAAAACCACTCTAAATTTTCATCTTACCCCAGTCAGACTCGCTAAGATCAAGAGAAAAAATGATATCAAATGTTGGAAAGGATGTGAGGAAAGGGGAACACTCATCCACTGCTGGTGGGGCTGAAAACTGGTTCAGCCCCTATGGAAAGCAGTGTGGAGAACTCTTAAAAAACTCCAAATGAACCTACCATTTGACCCAGTTATACCACTCCTTGGCATATACCCAAAGAACTCGTCCTATTGCAGAGACACTTGTACATCCATGTTTGTTGCTGC
>NW_008330293.1:180269-180427 GCF_000622305.1 Nannospalax galili | reverse complement strand
GCTCCTTGCCCTCCTAGGTCAACTAGTTCCAGGGGACTATGAGCATCTCTACAAATGTCCTGTGATTGTGCTGGGTCATGTGTCCTCTTGATCAAGGAGGCCAGGAGACCGTACCAGATGGACTTGAACCAGTGTCCAGTCTACAAAGAGGAGGGTCA
>NW_008330293.1:171635-178743 GCF_000622305.1 Nannospalax galili | reverse complement strand
AATAATTCAACTGCAAATCTAAAAATTTACAGCCGATTTTGAAAGAGATGCATCTTAGCTCTGGAAATTGTTATTGAGTATGTCAATGCTGTTGTAATGAAATGCTTCTTCTAAGTATGTAGTTATTAAATAAATGATTTTTTAAAAATTACACCTGTACCTGCCTGGAGTGGACGCACCTGCCTGTAGTCCCAGCACTTGGAAAGCTGAGACAGGAGGAGTGGAAGTTTGAGGCCAATATAGCTTCATGGAGAGAACGTGGCTCAAATAACAAGATGGAAAGTAGGAATGACTTTTTTTTGTCTTTTTTGAGACAGGGTCTCCCTGTAGCCCCAGCTGTCCTGGAACTCACTATGTAGACCAGGCTGGCCTTGAACGCACAGAGATCTGCCTGCCTCTGCCTCCCAGTGCTGGGATTAAAGGCGTGTGCCGCCACATCGGTGATCATATTATGCATTTTTAAAAATCACTTGCTGTGAAGCACATTCTTCTTGGGCCCAGCACAAAGCTGATTAAGCAGTGTCTCACACTGTCTCTGGCAGGACGTTACCTTCCATGTCCTCTGCTTCTGGATTTGTGGGTTCAATCAACTATGTACTAAAAAAATATTCTCTGAAAACAAAAGCTGTGTGTACTGAATATATACAGACTGTTCCTCATCATTGTTCAGTAAACAAGGCAGTCTACCAGCCATTTCTGGTGCTCATGTGGCCTGGGTATCATCAGTAACCCAGCATGACACATGCACACATCCAAAACCCCACACAGCTTTACAGAAGGGCCCTGACATTTTCATGTTTTGGTATCTGTTCTAGTTGCTTTCTGTGATAAAACACTGACCAACAGCAATGAGGGGAAGGGAAAGGTTTATCTGGCTCACACTTCTGGGTTGCGACCTGTCAGCACAGGAACTCAAGCAGGAAGGGAGGCAAAAGCCATTGATGAACACTGCTCACACCTTGCTTGGTATTTTGTTGCTGTTGCTTTGTTTTTAACACATGTTCTCACTATGTAGACCAGGCTGGCCCCAAACTCAAGGAGGCAGAGCCTGTCTCTACTTCTCCAAAGCTAGGATTAAAAGCATATGCCACAAGCTCTTCTGTACAGCTTATACAGCTCTGACCCACCTACCTAGGCATGGCACCAACCCAGTGAGCTGGGCCCTCCCATATCAATCATCAATCAAGACAATCTCTCTTAGGCACAAGCCAATCTGATCTGGGAGATTCCTCAATTGAGGGTCCTTCAACCAGGACACTTTAGGTTGTGTCAAGTTAACAACAGAAACTATCCAGCACAGAGGGGTTCTTGGACCCAGTCCCCCAAGAACACCAGGAAGAAGTTGTACTACTTGGAGTGGACACCCCCTTCTAAAAAAAAATTGATATGAAACGTACTGTGTCCTGCCTTCTTCCTTTTAACTGTTTTTGAAAAGGTCTGTGCATGTATGCAGTTCTCTGTGGGTATGTGCACGTGCGTGAAGGAGCCCTTGGGGTTCCCTGGAGTTGGAGTTACAGGCAGTTGTGAGCTGCCTGACATGTGCTGGAACTCAAACTCTGGTCCACTGCAAGAGCAGCAAGCTCTCTTAACTGCTGAGCCATCTCTCCAGCCCCACACCTTTAATTTATGTGTGTGGGGGGTAGTCTCTGTTTTTTAAAGACTTAATTTTTATTTTGTGTGTGTTTTACCTGTGTGTAAGTACGCCACAGCATGCAGTGTCTGAGGAGTCCAGAGAAAGCTATCAGAGCCCCTGGAACGGAACTTACATAGAGATGGTTGTTATCCACCATGTGGGTGCTAGAAACCAAGCCCAAGCCCTTGCCAGGCAGTAACAGAGTCATCTCTCCAGTCCATTCTTTTTTTGGTTTGAGTATTTCATAAATGTGTTTTGATCAATCCGTCTTCCATTCCCTTCACTCCCTCCCGCTCACCTACATACTACTATTCCTTACTATTCCTTCCCAATTTAATGGTTTTTGGTGTTTTGGGGTTGGTTTTTTTTTTTTTTTTTTTTTTGGTCTTTTTAAGACAGGGTCTCCCTGTAGCCCCAGCTGTCCTGGAACTCACTATGTAGACCAGGCTGGCCTTGAACTCACAGGGATCCACCTGCCTCTGCCTCCCAGTGCTGGGACTAAAGGCATGCACCACCACACCCAGCCTAATATTTTATTTATCATTTTTATTTTATGTGTAAGAGTGTATTGCCTGCATGTATGTGAGTGCACCTGTATCATGTAATGCCTTGGAGGTCAGAAGAGGGCTTCAGATTCCCCTGGAACTGGAGTTAAGGACGGTTCATAGCCACCATGTGGGTGCTGGGAATCAAACCTGGGTCCTCAGCAAGAGCACTCAGTGCTCTTAACCACTGAGCCATCTCTAAACATCTTTTATTGATTGTCCTATCGTAATTTATGAAACAAAAATGAATATATAAGTTGACTTTACAATGTGTAAAATTATCCTATAAGATTCTCAGTTGAAACACTTTTGAGACTAAATCATCATTACAATTATGCATAGCAAGACTGATTGCTGTTTAATCAGTTACCATGCAGTGAATCATATTTTAGGCTTTGGTCTTGCTAGGCAGACCCTCTCCACTAAGCTATATCCCTCCCCAGTATGTATTTTATTGTACTGTACATGAAGCAGTAAAATAGTATTGGAAAGTATTCTCCTAATAAGATGGGTAAGGATGGTCCTTTAGATACAAGTACCTTTTAAAGAAGGATTTATTTTATTTTTATTTATGTGAATGTATGTGTGTGTGTTTCTGTATGTGTACATGTGTAAGTGCAGGCACCCATGGAGGCCAGGCATTTGATTCCCCTGGAGCTGGAGTTACAGGTAGTTGTAAACCACCCAACATGGGTGCTGGGAACTGAACTCAGGTCCTCTGCAAGAGCAGCAGGTGCTCTTACCACTGAGCCATCTCTCCAGTGCCCTAGATACAAGTATTTTACATATTACAGATGCACACATGTAATGACTTAAGTATCCATCAGTTAGTATTACTCACTGCAGGAATGATCAGAGTTGAGCTGGTCTTGGTGGCACATGCCTGTCATCCTAGCACTTAAGTGATGGAGACAGGCTACACAGTGAGACCTTGCCTCATCCACTATCTCCCAAAATACAAAAACAAAACAAAATAAAAAAGCAGAAAGTCTGGGTATCGCTACTATCCCTACTTCTCACCTGAGGAATTTTATTCTGATGTCAGCCAGGGCTGGAAGAGAAGGGAAACTGAGACACCACCTATGACTCCAGCAGGGGCTCACAATGCCATGCAATTCTTTGACCTTTTTTAAATTATAAATTATATATATATATCACTTAGAGATATTCTTTCAGAAAAATCACAAATTCAGAACCCACTTGGGCTACAGAGAGATCTTCCTTTAAAAATTCTTCCCTTGGTAGGGCCAGGTGTGATGGTGCTCGTCTTTAATCACAGCTGGGCAGACATTGGAGGATCTCTATGAGTTCAAGGTCAGCAGGATATATATACATAGTGAGACCTCAAAAAAATGCGTATATTCTCTTGGGAAGGCTGTGCACACATTGAGGGTGGGGGAGTCTCTGTACTTTCCATTTATTGTGTTAGGAACCCAGAACAGCCCTGAAAAACAGTGTATTTTTTAAATGAAAACTCTTCTAACGATCTGTAAGTGGACAGCTCAACTGAATTTTTCTCCATGTTTGTGGAAAGCCATAAATGGGCAAAATGATTTGTGTTTTAATTAGAAAAGCGAGTTGCTTCCTTATCCCGTCTCCCCAGTTGCCTTTCACCTTTACTGCACAAGTGTTTCCAACCCAGGGCAAAGCTTTTGGTGTGCAAGGGGCAGGGGGAAGTGGAGGCCCCTGGTGGAAGTGGCCTTCTCTATCTCTAGACACTCTGTCTAGGGCTTCTGCCAGAGATCTCTGGCAAAGGTAGCCCCGCTTCAGCTTATCCCAGAGGGTGTGTACCACAGGTTATTCCCTCAGTCCAGCCCCCAGGTAAAGCCATAAGCCCAGCTAGGTGATGTTTTCCTTCTCTTTCATCCAGCCCTGGCTACCATCAGAATAAAAAGTCCTCAGGTTTCTCAGAGCTTGCCTTCTAAGAAACAGGACAGGATCGATGGCCAAACCTGCTGCTTGCTTGCTCTCTTTCTTTCTTTCTTTCTTTCTTTCTTTCTTTCTTTCTTTCTTTCTTTCTTTCTTTCTTTCTTTCTCTTTCTTTCCTTCCTTCCTTCCTTCCTCCCTCCCTCCCTCCTTCCTTCCTTCCTTCTCTCCTTCCTTCCCTCCCTCCATCCCTCCCTCCATCCTTCCTTCCTTCCTTTCTCTTTCTTTGCTATTCAACCACCGTTGGTGGAAGATGCTGTCAGAACCTCCTCAAATCTCAAATTCACAGAATTGTGATGCTAGGTTTCAGCTGCATGTTTGAGACTCACATTTAACCAGGTGTGCACACCCATCTGCAACATAACAGCATCCATGTAGTCCTTTTTTTTGGGGGGGGCAGGGTCTCCCTGTAACTATAGCTGGTCTGGAATTCACTATGGAGACCTGACTGGCCTCGATCTCACAGAGATCTGCCTGCCTCTGCCTCCTGAGTGCTGGGATTAATGGTGTGCCCCGCCACACCTGGTCACATCATCCTTTTTAAGAGCTGAGAAAACGGGAAACCTGGAAAGGATGAGAACCTTGGCCAGTGCACACTCCCTTTTCCTGGCACCTAAGTCCTTGGTGCATTATTGTTTCTTGCCTTTCACCAACACTGTCCGTCTCTAGGTCCCGCCAAACCACCTCCACTCTTCTAACCCAAAGCAAAAGACACAACAGGCCTGACAGCCAGTGATCCTGACAGGAGAGTCTCTGAGAACAAAGAGACAGCTGGCTGGCACACCATAGGCAAAGCCCTCTCCCTGTCCTCTCAAAAACAGAGGCTGACAGTTAAAATGTCTAGCGGGGGTGGGGTGGGGGGTAGGGGCTGCTCTAGAAACCACCCCTTGCTGAGAAACTATTGGTGGCTGATAGCTGCTGGAGGAGGGAGAGTCATTTTTCTTTGGGGTGTGGCCACCGGTCAACTTCCCATGCCCCAGTGTCTGATCCCACACCCATGAACATATGGGCAGCAATAATTAGACTCTGTGGGGTTTTTTTTAACTGCCTCCCAGAACTCGAAGGTAAGAACCTATTGCTGAAGACAGGACATACTTTGGACACAGGATTTGGAGCAATAGAGCTAGAACTGACCTGGAAACCCCGTCCCCTGATGGAGCTCTCATAGCTTTGGAGAGCATTATGAAGGTGCTAAGGGAAAACATCAATGGATGGTCCAACACCAGCTTCAAGACCAAATAACCACATCAATGGCCAGCACAGCAAATGACATTGGTGCAATAGTGGGACTTTTCTCTTGGTGGTAATCAACAGCTACCTAATTGGACTTTAAGCCCACTCAATGGGAGAAAACTCAAGTGTGGTACTATAAACAGAGAAACACACATGGCTGGAGAGATCATAGACCTTACAGAAAACCCAAAGCTCTCATATCCCTAGATAAATGTAATTTTTACTATGTGCAAAATATGGAGCCTTAAATTTACAGATGAGTATCCCAGTCCCCACCATCAAAGGAGCTTCTTTTTCAAGAGACAGAGATTATTACAGAGTTATACACACCACTGGTCACACACAGAGATCGTCTGTGAATTGCCCAAGCCTAAGTGGCACATGTAGGATGCAACCTCTACACCTAAGACTCATGGAACAGAGAACAAGGGATGAAGAGAACACTAATGCATCTTTCAGTTCTCATCAATGAAGCTCCCTCATCAACAGAGGGCCAGGAACACAAAAGGCCACAAATGGCCAAATTGTAGAGAATAAGAGTCAGCAGAGTGTGGGTCCTTGGACAGATCTCCTATATTGAGGTCCACCCACCCAGGGCTCATGGACCATTGCAGAAGAGGGGACAGAAAGACTGTAAGAGGCAGGGAGGAGGTGCGTGACCATACGGAAATGGTCCTACAGGCACCTGGGACCCTTTTCATACAAACCTACAGCAATGGTGTCAGCACACACAAGACCCATGCAAACTTAGGCAGACAAAAACCCAGCACAGAACTGTGTAAATGAACAGCAGGCCCCAATCTTAGCCAAAGAATTATTGGCAGCTGGTTACTGCTGGGTGAGGAAGAGCTGATCTTCTTGAAGAGAGAGATTCTAGACAGGCTGGCTAAACTCCGGTGGATGAACTTGCACTGAGGGACATCTTGGAACACTAACTTTATATAATAGGCCTTAACACAAATGACAGAATGTATGAACTCCAGTGGGGGTTGGGGGGCTCTGGGAGGGTGCTGATGGGGAAGGGATATAAAGATGATTTTATGTATGAAATACACAAAAATTCAATAAAATTAATTTTTTTAAAAGACGAAGCTGGGAGGGAGATGTGTTGGGGGTCCTGGATGGAGTTGGAGGGAAGGAGCAGGGTACAGAACGATTAAGATACATTGTGTATGTGTACGAAGTTTTCAAAGAATAAAACAAAATCCCTTACAAAAAAATAGAGGCTGAGGCACTCACCCATGTTTACAGTGACCAACAGCTTTGGTACGGAATCAGCCGAGATCACACACGTACACACACAGTGGAGCACTAGTTAGGCATAAACAATAAAGCAGGCACTGCGTGCAGACAAGCATGGATGGCACAGCTTTGGTACAAGGTGGCTTCACTCTTTATAGCTAACTAATGCAGTGACACGGATGAACCCGGAGGTCACTCCGCTACACGGGATACGCCGGATACACAAAGACAAGCTCGTGTGCCCTTTCATAAGCAGACGCTAACAAAGACTGGCCTCAATGTAGATGTTCCTAGAGGCTGGAGGGGGGAGCAGGTAAAGAAAGGTCATCTATGTGCTTATGTGGAAGTACTGCGCAGAGCCCACAGTATGAACAATCAGTGCAATTAATGCATGGTAATCAAAATAGAATTGTTTGAAAAATATCCTAGCCAAGTATGGTAGTATACACCTATAATCCCGATACTTGGGAGACTGAGATTGTGGGGTACATATAAAACCCTATCTCAATAATAAAGAATAATAACAATA
>NW_008330293.1:163879-171481 GCF_000622305.1 Nannospalax galili | reverse complement strand
AGGAGGAGGAGAAAATAAAAATAGACAATGAAGGTCCGGGTGTAGCTCAGTGTTAGAATGTGTTCTGGGTATGTACAATAAAAAAAAGCCTAAAAAAGGCCAGGGAACAGCAGCTGATTTAAGAGTAGAAACTGAATTTCTAGAGCATTTGTGACTATTCTCCCTCACAGACAAGGCCACAGATAGAGCTATCATTTGAGGCAACCATGTTCCTCGCCGCTTTGGTTTTCTTCTAGTTCCCGGCCAAGCCCTTCGGGTTCTCTGCCTTATGCCCCGGTTTGCTACTGCTGCCCTCGCCCCATGAGCCGGCACTTCTAAATTTCAAGCCCTCTTCTGGCCTTTCTGTGGCCTGGGCGCCTCCTCCTTGGGGACACTCTGGATGTGCAGGACTCGCTCCAGCCCACCTCTGCATGGCGCACAAGGCCAGTTCAGGTCTGCACACCGAGACCCTCTGGGCCTAGGCCTGCGGACAGGCGAGTGAGAGGCCCCCCAGAGCGCCTCACTTACCCACGCGGTGTCACAGCTTCGGGACAAGGTGGCCGCGACAGGAGGGTGAGGCCTGCACTGGCCCCCGGGCCAAGTTCCTGTTTCAGACAAGAGCTTTAGAAAGGCTCAGTTCAGAGTTCTGTTTTCCCTCTCCCCCTCACCACGTGACCTCTTTGACTGGCCTCTGGGGAACTCTCCAGGCCTGCGCACCCACCCACGGCCCAAGCCAGCCCTCTGCGGCCCTGGCATAACTGGCTAGAAAAGAGAAAAAGGACTGTGCTCAGAAGACTTCCTGCGGCCTGGGGAGCGCCGGGCTTTTATGGCCTTCCCCCTGGTCCTTGCCAGGCTGAAAACAGTCCTCCGGAGGCCTGCTGGTTTCAGGAGGACCCTGCTGCCAACCCCACTCAGACCTACGGCTTTGCAGCCCAAGGAAGAGGAAAGAGCCTATTTCAAGCAGGCCAGGCCATCGGGAGACAAGGAGGTCCCTGAGAATGTCCTGGTTTTTGAGCTTTCCTCCAAGGCTCATCACACTGAAATGGGTGTGATAATGCTTGGCCACAGTGCTGTGTTTGTTTGGTTTGGTTGTTGGACTTTTGAAACTGTCTCAACAACCCCAGACTGAACTCGAACTCCTACACCTTCTACCTACACCTCTCAAGTGCTGGGATTACAGACCTACATCCCCCTGCTTGGTGCTACATCCACCTGCTTGGTACTAAGGGCTGTCAGCTCTTTTCCTCGAGGAATGATTACCTGTGCTCTGAACAGGAACAGTCTGGCCTTACATAGGAACTCTGCTGGACACAGCTGCAAGAGTTAATACCGTTCCAAGGTCTGGTGTCCTTGAGGGTCTCTTTTCTCAAAGAGATGGGTATCTATAGCTCTAAAGGATACAGGTGGGCTTCACAAACAGTCTCTATCAACCCAGGGAGTGACCAGTTGATAAGCCTTGTACAAGGCCAGTCTTGAGCAAGGCCAGGCTGCTAATTTAAGGCCAGTTAGACACTTTAAGGAATTATGGCTTTCCTTAATGAGGCTTGTGGCTCTTCTGCAATTCACATATTCTATCACTATTTATAGTTAAAGGATTTTCAAAAACAGAGAACATCAGTCTTCCCAAACATCTTCATGTGAGGTTATAAGAAAAACTGGGGAGGGGGGTGCGGGAGGGTTAGAGGAAGGAGGCAAAGAATGAAGAAGGGAAGGAGGGAGGGAGGGAGGGAGGACCAAGAGTGAGAGATAAGACTGAAAGTGATAAGACAGACTTAGAAGTAGGTGCATGGAGATTCCTGTTAAATACAGTCAGCTGAACACATACTCTAACCCCTGCTGCCTGTTAACCCTCCATGAAAATGTCACTAGATGGAAGAAAGGACTATAAACCCCCAAAGACTAAGAGATAGGAAACCATAAACTGCCCACAAAAATTGGAACATCTGAAGAGCTACATGTCAATTAATCACCATGGGGGAAGCCTGCAAGGATTCAAGGTCTCTCAGGTGTCCCAGAGATTACTGCCCAGGAACTTGTGACAGAGGTGGTGAGGCTAGACACAGGAGGGCTGAGCACCCATGAGGCGGAGGACTGAGAAAAGAGTCACAGGAGGACTGAGTGTCAGCGTCCACAGGAGAGGAGGCAGGAATCCCATGAGGCTGGACTGGATAGAGGCTTAGGATCTGGAGTCCACAGAGGACAGACACCAGATGTCGAGGATGGGATCATTAAAAGCATTGATACTAAGCACAAGACACTGCTTCCCACAGAAGTAGAAACTCAGAACTATGAGCATGACCCCTATATAGGAAACTAAGTCACTGAAAAGCATTAATAAACAGTCAGGAAAGCCTAAAGTGATTGCCTCTCATGTGAAAGTGGTGATGGAAACCAGGAGCTATTTGTTGTTTTTACAAACCTATGGTACTATTGGATTTAAATTTTTATTTTAACTTTTTAGTGTTTATGAGTGTTTTGGGTGCGTGTATATAAGTGTCCCCATGTACACTGTGGAGGCCAAAGGGCATCAGATTCCCCTGGAACTGGAGTTATGGACAATTGTTAGCCACCATGTGGGTGCTGGGAACCAAACCAGGGTCCTCTGCAGTGTTCTTAACTGCTCAGCCACCTCTCAATCCACTACTGGATTATTTTAATGTTGTGTATCTGTTGCTTCCAAAATGATAATTCGAAGTCCAAAGAACAAGCAAGCATTTTTAATTTGGCCTTAGCCCCTCCTTTCTCATGCTGTAGGGTGAAAGTTTCTTTTATGTTTGTCTCTTATCTATTCTTTGACAATTTTAAATGATGATAGATAGATAGATGATAGATCGATAGGGATAGAAAGATAGAAGATAGATAGATGATAGATAGATAGATAGATGATAGATCGATAGGGATAGAAAGATAGAAGATAGATAGATGATAGATAGATAGATAGATAGATAGATAGATAGATAGATAGATAGATTATATCTACCCCAACTCCTCCTTCCCACTCCTCACAGGCATCCCCCAACATGCCCCCTCCTACCTTCCACCTTCATGTTCTCTCGCTCTCTCTCCCTCCCTCCTTCTCTCACATAAACCCACAGAGTCCAGTTAGTACTTCCTGCTGGGCTATTGACTGGTTTTGTTGGCTCAGTCTTGTGCAGGTCTTGTACAGGTAACCATAACTGCATTGAGCTCATGGGTGCGACAGCCATATCATTTCCAGATGGCAGCATTTCACACCATCCCTCCCCATCTGTGGCTCTTAGATTCTTTCCCCCTTTCTGAGATGTTCCTTGAGAGCCCTGGGGGAGTTGATACAGATGTCCAGTTTAGGGCTGAGCACTCAACAGTCACTTATTCTCAGCACCTTGAGGAGTTGTGAGTGTTTGCATTAACTGTCCACTGCAGAAGCAGCTTCTCTGGCCAAGGTTGAGTTCGGCACTAATCTGTGAGTATAAACATAAATATTTAGAAGGCAGTTTGATAACATGCTCACTGAGCAAAACAACAATAAGGGGTGCCCCCGCCCCCCGCCAGGACCTGTGATCTAAGCCACGGGCTTTTGACCAGGCTTACAGAGGCAGGCATGAAGTCCTTTCTGTGGAGTAGGCCTCAAATCCAGTCCAAGGGCAACAGGTTACCCACCCCTCTCCAACCTTCATGCCACTGTTGCACCAGTGCACATCTTGGCCTAGCAGGCTGGTATTGCAGTATTCAGAGTTCACCACTTGGTAAGGCCACTGAGGACTTCTCTCCCCCAGCAGCCTGTGCCCGTAGCACCTTCTGGCACTATGAAAGCTAGCCAGGTCACTTCCAGCTTGATTTCTCTGTCCTGCACCCAAAGTGAGTTTAATCTTCATCAATAGTTATAGTGGGCAACCAAAAGCACTGGTAATAGCCTGTATTGTTTGGGGGACCTCAGGGACCTCCCTGACCAACAACTCAGAAGGAGGTATCCTAAGAGTGTCCGCTCCTTGTATGTTGAATGATGGGCTCTTTTCCCCAAAGCAGATGATAACCAGGCCTAGCCTATAGGGTCTCCCCACACTGGACTTCATCTTCTGAACTCCTGGTTGTGTGAGGCTCTGACTTTTCCACAATAATTATAATATTGTTTCAACCACCATGGTAAACAGGGAGATATCTGGGGTCATCTTTAAGCAACTGGAGAAAACTGTATCACATTCCTTTTATATGTGAGGATAGTAAACTACAGAGTGCCCATCCCATGCCATCACTTGCCTCACCCTGCTCTGACAGCCTGGGACCTGATGGCATAGGCATATCATCTGACCTTTCTCCCCAGATAGAACTTTCCAATGCAGCGAACTACCATGGTTGGAAAGCTGGTGTTCCCTCCCCAAATTCAGCATCTCTAATTGCATATGCTGGATCTTAATCCCTAATGTGACAACACTAAGGAAGGAGGCTTTGGGGGCCAGGCGTGGTGGTGCACGCCTTTAATCCCAGCACTCGGGAGGCAGAGGCAGGCAGATCTCTGTGAGTTCAAGGCCAGCCTGGTTACATTGTGAGTTCCAGGACAGCTGGAGCTACAGGGAGACCCTGTCTCAAAAAGACCAAAAAAAAAAAAAATGGGGATTAATATCCTTATAAAAGGAACTGAAGTGATTACCCTTCAGCCATGTGGAGGCATGGCCAGGTGTCATCTGTGAAGCGCAAAAAGCCCTCCCCAGACACCAAATCTGCTGGTATCTGACCTTGGACTTCCCAGCTTTGAGAACCATGAGCAGCACATTTCCACTGTACATGACTTAACCATCTACAGTACTTTGTTACAGCGGCGGAACTGGACTAAGGACTTCTACCCTCCCCCTGAGCAAAGCCACTCAGTGAGGGCGCTGAGCAAGCAAAGGGAGGCCTGTGCTGCAGGGGGTGGGCCCAGTGTGCACATTTCATTTTGTTACAAATAAAAGAGGTGGGGGTTTGGACACAGGGCCAAAGAAACTGTATCTCTATTTCTCTCTCTCTCTCTCTCTCTCTCTCTCCTCTCCTCTCCTCTCCTCTCCTTTTTTGTTAATGGGGACTGCAGATGGGGGGCTGCAGTTGGGGCCTGGAGCTTGCTGAGCACTCACTCTGCCATTCTATTTGTTTTTTCTATGGTGGCTTTTTCTAGATTCTGGAAGCTTCCCTGGATTAGGAAGTCTCACAATTCTTTAGCCTCTTTGCCTCCCCTGATAAATAAGGTCAGCTGATTGCCAGGGCCCCTCATAGGCTCTCCCTACCTCCCTCACATTGTGGGAGTCAGAACTGTTTCCAACAGTTGAACACGCTGACAGCTGGCAGACCTGTAAGGCTGGTGCCACCCCGGGTGCTTGTTAAACAGCAATGAAGAACTAACAGCACCAGGTGGCCGAGGGTGCAGCCAGCAACAGATGGGAAAAGGGAGTTAAAAAGAAAAGTGGATGAACTGCAGGTGGGATGATTCAGGAAGATGAGAGAAGCTCCACCCGCTCACTTTAGGTGACTATTAGAAGGTTCCCAGGCCTGCAGTTTGTGATGGTTGGTTCTAATGTCAACTTACTACAAATTAGAATCTCTTGAACAGAATGCCTTATTTGAGGAATTTCACTGATTACCTTAACTGAGATGGGAAGCCCCATCCCAAATGTGGGCAGCACAGACAGAAAAGGATGGGACTGGGGGTGGAGAGAGGGCTGGCTGCTCTTGCAGAGGAATTGGGTTCGTTCCCAGCACCCATATGACAGTGAACAACCATCAAAACCTCCAGTTCCTAGGGAACCAACACCCTGTTCTGGGTTCTGAGGCATCAGACATGAACAGGTTCTATTTACATGTGTGCAGGTAAAACATTCATACACATAAAATAAAAATTAAATCTTATATATTTTGGATGTTAAACATCTGTCAGATGTGTTGCTGGTGAAGATTTTCTCCCATTCTGTGGGTTTTCTCTTTACTTCCCTGGTTGCCTCCTTTGAGGTACAGAAGCCTTTTAGTTTAATGAGGTCCCATTTGTTGTTTCTTGACCTTGTTTCCTGAGCAACTGATGTCCAGTTTAGAAAATCCTTTCATACACCTATATCTTGTAGGCTATTGCCAATGTTTTCTTCTAACAGTTTCAGGGTTTCAGGCACACTTCACATTGAGGTATTTGATCCATTTGGAGTTGACTTTTGTGCAAGGTGAAAGATAGGGGTCTAGTTTCATTCTTCTACAGGTGGAGATCCAGTTTGGCCAGCACCATTTGCTGAACATGCTGTCTTTCCTCCAGTGAATATTCCTGGTCCCTTTGTCAAATATCAGGTGGATGAAACTGCATTTACTCATATTTGGGTCTTCAATTTTGTTCCATTGATCTATGGGTCTATTTTTGTGCCAGTACCATGTTGTTTTTATGACTATAGCTCTGTAATACAGCTTGAAATATGGTATAGTAACCCCCCCAGCATTGTTCTTAGTGCTCAGGGTTGCTTTGGCTATCCGAGGTCTTTTGTGTCTCCATTTGAATCTTAGGATGGTTTTTTTCCAATCCTGTGAAAAATGTCATGGGGAATTTGATTGGCATTGCATTGAATCTATAAATGGCTTTTGGTAGGATGGTCATTTTCACAATATTAATTCTTCCAATCCATAAGCATGGGAGGCCCTTCCATCTTCTGATGTCTTCCTTGATCTCTTTCTTTAAAGATTTAAATTTTTCATTGTAGAGGTCTTTAATGTCTTTAATCAGGTTTATTCTGAGATTTTTTTTTTGCAGCTATTGTGAACGGAGAATCAAGACAGGAAGTAACCCAATTAAAAGATGTGCTAAGGAGCTGAACAGAGAGTTCTCAAGAAATAAAGATGGCTATGAAGCATCTTAAAAGGTGTCCAAGGGATCTCATTACTGCATGAAATCAGATGCCAAGGTGGACCTTGTTAAAACACCAACTCTGCTTGGCAGCAAAGACTCCAAGGAGACCATTAAAGTGACACTGAGGCAGTTCACGAATGTTCTATGTGTCCTAGTGCCTCCAGTTGAAGAGGTCTGGCAGGGTGGCCCAAGGCAAACTTGTGTGCAGGTCAAGATGACCTCTGGCTTCCTCCACTCTCACTTGAGAAAGCCTGCCAGGCTGACCTTAGGTAAGGCTGTCTTGTTGAGGCTTAGCTTTCTCAGTCACAAACTGGGGATAATGATAATTTTCCCTTTACTTCAAATAGTTATTTATTGTGTTTAATGTATGTGTTGAGCCAATGGCTGTGTGATTACAGTGAAATCCTGATAAGTGAGTATGTATCCAGACATAACTACAGGAACCAGGATAATGGAAAGGAACCAGGGAGATAAAGGAAAAGAAAGAACCTGAAAGAGAAGAGCTGTAGGAAACAGGTGTTATTGAGAGATATGGATAAAAATTGGATTAATTTAAGGGATGGGGGAGGGAATGGTATACAAGGAACCTGGGGGATAAAGGGAAAGAAGGCGCTCAAGAGAGGTAGGATGATAGGAAAAGGGTATTATTAAGGGAGAAATGGGAAAAATGGGGGCACCTTAATTGGGGAAACCATGATGGAGGGGTTAGAGAATACAAGAGATAAATAATGTCTAGCTAGTTTTGAAAACCAGAGAGAACCATATTACTCCTACAACCTACTGACAAATTATAC
>NW_008330293.1:158147-162935 GCF_000622305.1 Nannospalax galili | reverse complement strand
AGGAATATTGACAACTGATTGCTGCTAGATGAGGAACTGCTGACCTTCCTAAAACAAAGACCTCTAGATAGGCTGACTAGATTCACCAGATGGACAAGTTGTGGGGAACAGCTGGGGGTACCGATATAACAGCAGACAGTAGCAAGGATATCAGAGTATAAGGGCTCTAGTGGGGGGAGGGAGGCTATGGGATGGTGCCATATGGGAAGTGGGTGTACAGTTGAATAAGATGGTTTGGGATGTTCTGTGTGATATGCACACACACAAAAAAATCAACAAACTTTTAAAAAATGAATTATATTTGAGGAGGAAGCATAAAAATTTACATTATGTTAATTAGTAGAGGTGATAAACATTACCATTGAAATATACCCAATGACTTTATAGACATACACAGGTGCCAAGGATCCGAGTGCAACTGATTATGACTAGTAATAATCAGATACATACAGATTAGAGACGCATGCGCCAACATCTCAGTGTTAGTAGCAAAAACAGTCTTTTTGTAAGAAACAGCATATTTTAAAATGAAATGGAGATCTTTTTTTAAAGGATTAAAAACTCATTCAATTTTATGTCTTACAGGGCTTATACTGAGTTCAATATTGTATAATTGTATTAATTCAACTGTGAACCTAAAAAATTTTATAGCCACTTTTGAAAGAGATGTATCTTTTCTCTGAAACTGTTATTATGTTAAAGCTGTAATGATATGCTTCTTCTAAAATAAATAAAAACGAACATTAAAAAAATTAAATCTTAAAGGCAGAGGAAGGCTAATTCGCTTTTACTTCATTTGACCTTCACTCTTGCTGCTGAGTTGACCCATCCGCATGCTGCTGATGATCCCTTCACTGATATCAGAACTAGTGTTTCCAGGCTTCTACGGCTGACTGAGGACCCATGGCAGTCCAGGAACTCCCAGGTTTTCGGTGCCAGATTGGAACAGCTGAGACACGCAGCCCCAAGGACTGAGCAACTACTGGGTCCTCAGACTACTGTGGGACAGCTCCCACTATAGAGGCATCCACCCAGCCTCAGGACCTGAGCAACTACCCGGTTCTCAGGTGTGAGTCAGCTGTTGTTACTATTTCGGTATAAGCTGAATTAATCAATTCTTTTAATGTATATTCATTTTATCGGTTCTCCTTCTCTAAGGAACCCTGACTAGTACACAGTTGGTGCCCACCGAGTCCAGAAATGTTAGAAAACAGTGATGCTTTTCTTTCTTCAGAGTTGTTGACTTTTGAGAGGAGTTATGTTAACTATGGAGGAAAAGCCAACAGTTTTGACCTAACCGTTAGGACTGGGTTGGATGGAGGAAGGGAATCTGGAAAGAAGTTGTACAGTCACTGGCTGTGCTGGGCTGGTGGCACAGGCCTGTAATCCCAGCTGTTCAATGGACTGAAACAAGAGAATCACAAGTTCCAGACCAGCCTGGGCTACATAGCAAGACTCAGGAAATGGAGAGAGAGCTAAAGTCATATCTGCACATACCCCTACACAGTCACCAGTGCCAGTGAGTTGATCCAGGCTAGCCTGCCCCTCTCCAATGTAGCTCCTGAGATGTGCTTCTTCACCCTCCATCCCTGACTCCAGAGACCGTCTTTCTGCTCTTCTGTAACTCAGGGTTGCTGGCTGATCTAGTTTAGACCAGTCACAGCATCCAACCTACCTAGCTCTGACTGGGTCACAGACTCATCTGTGAGCCCAGCTGGTTACTCGACTTTCCTGGGAAGTTTCAGTGAGAGCCGGAAACAACAGAACCAACCAAAGAAAGAAAACCAAGACCCTGCGTGGGGTAAAGCTGGGATCGAGACTGCCTCGGGGGTGAGGACAGGTGCTCTGTGAGAACAACATCAGTCAGAAAGCAACAGTGAGCTCCAGAGGTGCCCTGAGCACTGCCCCTGCAGTCTGGCACAGCTGATAGACAGAAGGTAAAACCCCCTTCCAGTCCCAGCTGGAGTAGAACACTTGACCAGCATGCAAAAGGCCCTGGGTTCGGTCCCCAACACCACAAAAACAAAAAATCTTTTACACTTTAAAAAATAAGTTGAGGGGCTGGAGAGATGGCTCAGTAGTTAAGAACACTGGTTGTTCTTGCAGAAGACCCAGGTTCGAATCCCAGCACCCACATGGCTGCTGACAACTGTCCGTAACTCCAACAGGGGATCCAATAGCCTCTTCTGTCGTCTGAGGGCATTGCAAGATACTTACCTACATGCAGGCAATACATGCATACACGTAAAAATAATAAAATATTTAAAAATAAATAATTGTTATTTGGGGGCTGGAGAGATGGCTCAGCAGTTAAGAGCACTGGCTACTCTTGCAGAGGACCCAGGTTTGTTTCCCAGTACCCACATGGAGGCTAACAGCCATCTGTAGCTCCAGTTCTAGAGGATCTGACACCCTCTTCTGGCCTCCCCAGGCATTGCACATGCATTGTATACTTTCATACATGCAAGCAAAACATTCATATGCATAAAATAAAAATTAAAAAATTAAATAAATAAATTGACATCTAATGTTTTGTGGACATTTGATCCAACCATTAAACAATGACCCTCTTGGTGGTGAGTTCATACAGCCAGGCAAAGGAATGAAATTCAAGGCGAGGGGGCTATCTTGCTGTTTGTCTAATAGGGTCTTGTTTTCAAGTTCGTTATTCAGAATGAGCATTTGGCTGCAGCCAGGTCAAGAAGATAGCCTGGGATGGCTGTTCTGTGGCATATGCAATGTTCCTTCCCTCCCATACACACAGCCAACCTTGCTGATTACCCCAGGGTTCTCATCACCCGAGACATCGCCTCAGTCCCAGCGCCATCTCCCAGCTGCTCCACTGCTGAACAGAGCAGGACGATGAGACAAAGCCACTTGTCCTTCCTGAACCAGGTTGGTCCAGCCCAGCCTTACATTGCTCAGTGGTGGAATTCATTTATGCATTTCTTTATTCATTCAGAAAATACTTGCAGAGTGCCTGCTTGGTGAGCCTTGCTGTGGGTGTTCAGGGTAAGCACAGTGGTGCAGAAGATGGCCCCCACTTCTGCTCCTGGAGCTCTTCTAGATAAGGAAACTGGTAAGAGACATTAGTGCTTCAGTGGGAATTAAAATGGAGCCAGAAGAGAGAGGAACAGAAAGGGGTTTATTTAAACATGCTATGAATTTTTCTCATCCATGGTTCCTAGGTTTTATACGGTGTCATAGAATCATGTGTGAATACCAGACAGATCATCCCAGAAGTCCAGTCTCTGAAAGCACAACACACCCCCTCCAGCCTTGTACCTCATCCCCTCACTCGGGGCCTCTTCTAGTCTGAGTTGTCCTATGTCCGCAGATATGCCTGCTGATCTCAAACCTCTTTCCTGAGTTCTAGAGCCCCATGTCTAACTGCCTCCTGTCTCCCACTTGGGAATGTCCCCAGCTTGAGGTGCTTTATGCTGATATTCTTGGCTGGGTTCCACAGACCTCCCTCCCCCAAGTTCTCTGTTCTCTATTGACACAGCCAGCTGCCCAAGCAGTCATCCCAAATGTCCCTGTCCCTCCTTTCTCACCACCAACACCCAGTAAGACACTCTGCACTGCAGATTCTCTGGACTCCAGGCTCCTCCCCTCCTCCCTTCCCTACTTCAGGCTCTCCTTCCCCTTCACTCTCATCCAGGGCTTAGGGGCATGCTGGGGAGTAAGATGAGGATGGCCTCCTGTCCATGAGGCACATTTGAGGGGGACAAAAGATAACAATGAACACCTGAAAGAATCTCATATTTATAGTTGTGACCTGGAAGTTCCTCTGATAAGCCATGGGCCCACCTCCTTCCCACACTCTGCAGACTGCGGACAAAGGTCAAACCCATTAAGGGGAGGGGCTATGGAGATACAAGCCAGGAAAATCATTTTGTGTGGCTGTTGTTTGGGTGTGAACTTTTGAGCACAGCCGTGACTGGGGTAGTCACTGTTAGGGTTCAAGAATAGAGAACAATTCCCACAGATATCCAAAAAGATTATACAAAAAGTTTATTCAACAATTTAAAGTAAAAAAAAAAGACAACAACCAAATGACAGCTAGCTGGGCAGAGTTCACGAGCCAAAGATGGAGTCTGTCCCCGAACAATAGCAGGCAGGGGCTTTTATTGGGGAACTCCACAGAAACACGTGTGCGCCAAGCATTTTTTAAAATAATTGGATGATTTATTGGGGCACTCCACAGAAGCCCGCGCATGCCAAGCATCTTTTTAAAATAATTGGATGTCCCCATATCCTGTGTACGGGGGAAGTCTTGATTGGTAGGAGCTGTCTTCAGGGCATTGGAATGTGCTGACTGATATCTTTTAGGGCGAGAAGTTTTTGTTCATCCCTTATAAGGCTTTTACATGTACAGTATGCCTGAGCTTGTCTGGGCTTGTCTAAAGAAGCTAGCCAAAATGGAGTCAGAGCATTCTGGCTCTTCATTCCCCCCTAGAGTTATGGCAAGGGTTAAATCTTTAAGCCAAGCAAATTACAGAAGCGGAAAGAAGCAGTTAGCACATTTAGGGTGGTGGAACCATTTCTATAGTGTCGTAAGGCTCGGGGTCTCGATTTAAATGAGTATACTGTCAATGCAGTGCCATCAGTTGGACTGTCTGTATCTGTTCTCGGATGAATTTGAGCAAGGCATTAAGAATACAGGGGCCACAGGTGACTGCTAATAGGAGTAAGAGGAGAGGTCCGACTACTGCTGAGATCAAAGTTGTCAACCATGGGGACCAGTCAAATAGGGATTCGTATTTTGTTGATTTAGTTGTTCGTTTT
>NW_008330293.1:142127-157353 GCF_000622305.1 Nannospalax galili | reverse complement strand
TTTGGGGGTGTGGATCTAGGTGTGGGCAAAGTAGCAGTTTTATCCAGTCAGATAATTTGGCTAGTAGCTGGCGTCTCGACAGATTTAAAAATAGTTAAGGCTGGTGTTGGTCATCCTATAGGCTGTAACACTGTCTGAGCCAGCCCCATCTTGGTCCCCAAGACTGGACCCACCTGAAGATGGACTGAAAACAGTATTCCTGGATCAGTCCCTGTGGTGTATAACCTGAGGCCCCAAGTTTGCCCATCAATCCATTTTTGTAGGTTTTTAAGTTCCTTTCCTTTCGGGGTGAAGCTCAAGGAGATAGGGTTGCATCTAGAGGAGGAACAGGGCTCCTTGAATTGCCTTGATCTGGGGTTTCTCCAAAGAGTTAGGCCCGGGACTGCAGTTACCTGGATCAAGTCGGTAGTGACTGGGGCAGCCCAATTAATATATCCAGTAGACACACAGCTCCATGAAGCACAGAAACAGTCCCCTGGCCCCCCACAGGCACTTCTTCGGTCACCATTGTCACCCAGGGAAACATAGAAGTGGTGCTCCTTCATCCTCTTTCAGCCAAGGGGAGACTGGCCAGCATAATTTACAGTGCCTGACAGGGTGTACGATTCCCAAGCTCCTTCAAGCAGGCTGCAGGGGTCGAATGTAATCTTGGGGAACCAGGTGCCTGGAGGTCCCAGGTGGGAGGAGATGTTCACTATCTTTCCAGTGGATGTGCTACAAACTATCCAGGTGAGGTTTTGGAGTCCATGAGGGGAGTTAGCCAGGGCAGGCTCTATAAAAAAAAAGCAACAAGGGTTATGGTGTGGCAGAGATTTTTAGCTTGAGAGGATTGTCTTTTACCCGTGTGACCTTTCATCTCTTATTGACTTGGTTTAACCAATCCTCTGATGCAGGCTTTAGATGCGAGTGATGTATCAAGGTCCGGCCACTGGCCACCTTAACTGCAGTGGGGGTGGTGAGGATCACGATGTGTGGCCCCTTCCATTGAGGTCTGAGGGGCTCCTTGTGGTGACATCTCACCCAAACAAGGTCTCCTGGCTTGAATCCATGCAGTTGGGCTGGTGGCAGTTCCTAAATGTGCCTCAGCAAGGGGAAAACGTTGTCTTGTGCAATCTGTAAGGCCTGTAGGGACTTAAGAAATTGGGATTCAGACAAGTCAATTATCACATCCGAAGGCTTGGGAAGCAAAGGGGGTGGTCAGTCATACATGATTTCATAAGGTGTTAGGCCTTGAGTATATGGGGCATTTCTGACCCTGTATAGGGCAAAAGGTAGGAGGCCTGTCCAGTCATCGCCAGTTTCCAGGGTTAATTTGGGCAAGGTCTCTCTAAGGGTCCTATTCATTCTCTCTACTTGCCCTGAGCTCTGGGGGTGGTATGCACAATGCAGCTTCCAATTAGTCCCCAGTGTTTTAATGAACTCTTACCTTAGAGATGAAGGCTGGTCCATTGTCTGACCCAATCACAGAAGGGAGTCCATTCCTTGGTATTAGTTCATTGAGATCTTCTTAACCACCATTGAGGCAGTTTCCCCCTTTGTGGGAAACGCTTCGACCCATCCTGAAAATGTATCTACAAAAACTAGGAGATATTTATAGCCATACCTGCCAGGTTTTACCTCAGTGAAGTCCACCTCCCAATGGACTCCAGGTGCAGTACCCCTCTCCCTTCTGGCTGGGGGCATGACTTTTCCTCTTGTATTAGTAACCTGGCAAGAGCCGCATCTGGAAAAGCAGCTCTCAATCATTTTGGTTAGATCAAAGATGTGGTACGGAGTCAGGAGTTCTTGTAACTTTCTCTTCCCTGGGTGAGTCCCTTTGTGGAGTTTATATATTAAGTCCTCTGCCAGCTTATGTGGCAGAATGAGCCTCCCATCAAAGGTGCATCTCCATCCATGCTTGATCTTGGTATTTTCCAGGGAAGTTAAATCCTGATTGTCCTGAGCTGAGTAGGAGGGCTCTTCTGGTAAGAGGGGTTCAGGCAGGATAACCAATAGGTTTGAGGCTGTTAGGGCTGCTTCTCTGGCTGCTAGGTCCACTCTTCTGTTTCCCTGTGCCTCCAGTGAATCCCCTTTTTGGTGCCCCAGACAATGGATGATGGCCAGTCTCTTTGGTAACCATATGGCCTCCATGAGTTTTAAAATCTCTTGTTTATTTTTGACAGTCTTTCCTTCTGCTGTCAGGAGCCCCCTCTCCTTGTATATAGCTCTGTGGACATGAGCTGTAGTGAAAGCATAATGGCTATCAGTGAAAATGTTAACAGTCTGGTTTTTACTCAGCTTTAGGGCCTGAATCAGGGCAATTATTTCAGCCCTCTGGGCAGAGGTCCCAACTGGTAGAGAGGAGGCCCACACTGTCTGCGATGGACTGACGACTGCCACCCCCCCACCTGGTTCCTTCCTTAATGAATCTACTTCCATCCATGGACAAAATTAAGTCTGGGTGGGTCCATGGAACATCCGTCAGGTCTTCCTGAGTCCCATATAAGCTCCAGATTACCTCCAGGCAGTTGTGCAGGACCTCAAGATCTGGTTCTGGCAGCAAAGTGGCAGGATTGAGAGCTGTGCTGGAGAGGAACTGGATGCGTGGGGGGGGGGTTAAGGAGCAAGGCCTGATAATGTGTCAACTGAGCATTTGTCATCCATGGATCAGAGGGGATTTTTAAGGACCCCCTCAATCAAGTGAGAGGTGATGACCATAAGGGTCTGTCCCAGGGTGAGCTTGTCTGCATCCTTAACCAACAAGGCCATGGCTGCGATAATTCTGAGGCAGCCCGGCCATCCCGAGGCCACAGGATCAAGCTTTTTTGACAAGTAAGCCATGGGTCTCTTCCAAGGTGCAAGCATTTGGGTCAGGACTCCCTTCGCTATTCCCGCTCATTCATCAACAAAGAGCTGATAGGGCTTATGGATATCTGGCAGAGCCAAGGCCAGAGCCTGCAATAAAGCCTTCTTAATTTCTTGAAAGGCCCTCTCCTGGGTCTCAGTCCATAGGAAGGATGACTCATTCCCTTGAGTGGCTAAATACAGGGGTATTGCCAGCTCAGTAAATCTGGGTATCTAGAGCTGGCAGAAGCCTGCCGACCCCAGGAACTCTCACAACTGCCTGCAGGATCTTGGGGTTGGGATTCCTATAATGGCTTGCTTTCTGGATGGTGACAGCCACCTCTTTCCATCCCTTAATATGTACCCCAAGCACATTACCTCTGTGACACAGAGCTGAGCCTTCTTGGCGGAGACCTTATACCCTAATGGGTCCAAGGTCAGGAGCAATCATCAGGTCATCTACATACCATAGGAGGCTTACCTCTGAGTGCGAGGCCCAATACTCCTGCAAGTCCTGATGTAGAGCCTCGTCAAAGATCATGGGGGAGTTCTTGAACCCCTGTGGCAGTCGCGTCCAAGTGAGTTGTCCATTAAACCCCTGGTTCGGGTCTCACCAATCAAAGGCAAAGATAGGTTGACTTTCCTTTGCCAAGGTCAGGCTAAAGAAGGCATCCTTGAGATCTAAAACAGTATAGACCCTTCTCTCCAGAGAGAGTGAGCTCAGCAGGGTACACAGGTTGAGGACTGTAGGGTGGATATCCTCTACCCTCTTGTTATCTTCTTTCAAATCCTGCACTGGGAGGAAATCATTAGTCCCCAGTTTCTTGATAGGTAAAAGAGGGGTGTTCCATGGAGATTGGCATGGAACCAGAATACCGAACTCCCTAAGGCAGTTAATGTGTTTTGTAATTCCTGCCCTGGCTTCAAGAGTCATCGGGTACTGTTTTACTCTTACAGGCTGAGGATTAGTTTTTAAAGTCACCATTATTGGTGCCTGTTGGATGGCCCTCCCTGGGGAATTAGTTTCTGCCCAAACTCCAGGGATTGTTGCCTAGAGGTCCTTGAGGGTAGTGGTTGGTCTCTTTTGAGGTGGTGGGGAGTGCACTCTCCATTCTTCTTCTAATTGTAAGCATAGGATATAGGCTGTATCTGGTACAGTCACATCAGGAGGTCCTCTCCCAGAGAAATGGATTGGAGCCTTCATTTTATTTAGAAAGTCCCTACCCAATAAGGGATATGGGCCCTCTGGGACCACCAGAAAGGAATGTGAAACTGTCTTCTTACCTAAGTTTACTTCCCTTTTGGTAGTCCAAGGGTGCTGAGCGATTCCCATGGCCCCTTGCACCCAGGCGCATTTACTGGTCAATTTTCCCATAGGCTCTTTTAAAATGGAATATTGTGCTCCAGTGTCAACTAGGAAGTTGACAGCTTGTCCTTCCACTTGTAGGGTCACCCAGGGCTCATGGTGGAGGCTCACTGAGCCTAGGCCCCTTCAGTTTTCTATGTTCACCAACTCGAGGATCTTGGGCTTGGAGGGAGGCTGGGATCCCATCCTTTGAAGACATTCCCTAGCCCAGTGGCCCAGCTGTTTACAATATGCACACTGGTCTCTTTTTAGGTGGGGCCAACCTTCCTGTGGGGGTCACGGGGCTTGGGTTCCCTTTTTCATAGAGGGTCAGTTCCCCCATTTGGGATTCATTGCTCTTTCATCCAACAATATCCTAGCCAGCCCTTTAGTTTGTCTTTCTTCAGGGATTTCTCTGTTAAATACCTTGTTCGCCACCACCATCAGCTCAAAAATGTTTTTGCCCTCAAAATCTTCCAGCTTTTGAAGTTTCTGTTTCATGTCTGGAACTGCCTGATTTACGAAGGCCATATTGATGGCCATCTGATTCTCTGGGGCCTCTGGATTTATGGGAGTACAAGTTCTGAAAGCCTCTAATAGGCTCTCCAGGTACACTCCAGGAGACTCATCCCTTCCCTGCATCACCTGACTGACCTTAGCAGCTGCCCGGAAACCCCCCCATATGAATCTGGTGATAGACCTTTAGGCATTCCCTACCTTTGGGGGTGTTATAGTCCCACCCCTCTGTTGGGCATGTGAGAGGGAAAGCAGCCACAATCAAATCCTCATTCTCTGTCAGTTGCCCATCATTTCCAGGGACCGCGTGTCTGCATTCCTGAAGGATGTTCCTCGGTGATGAACAGGATATTCAATAACAGTTGGCAATCATCCCAAGTGGGTTGGTGGGTAAAAAGAACGGTATCCAGGAGGGAAATCAGGGCCTGAGGCTTCTCCATGAAGGAGGGAGTCTGTAACTTCCAATTATACAAGTCACTAGTAGAAAAGGGGCAATTCCATCCTCCCTCAGGGGCCCAATCTCCCTCAGGGGAAGGGCTCGCACAATTCTCCCCTCCCCCCATGAGCAAGTGTGCAATGGGCTGGGTTAGGCCACGGGAGGGGCTGGCTCAACCATGGGAGACAGGGATGGAGACCAGGAAGGACTGGAAGAAGAGGAAGATGCTCATTACCTGTGTTCTCTAGGTCTTTCCTGTGCACTCACTGGGGCCCTGTAAGGTGGCGCGAGTAAATCCTCTAGTGCTGAGGGGAGGACCTCGGGACCCAATGGGTTTTTGGTATGGACTTTCTTCAGGAGAAGCAAAGTGGTTGACCCCTTAGGCCCTGATGGCAGGGATGGCAGTAAGGGCCGCAGCCAGTCGGGGGGGCAGCAACCAGATATCGCCAACCTAGGATGTAGGGGAATCTGGTCAGGATGCTCCAGTTCCCCGAAGATAACTCCTTGAATCTTGTAGATGAGGGACAGGTTAAAGGACCTTTAGGTGGCCATTCGACTTCAAAGGAGAGCCATTCAATGGTGCAGAGGGTCTGGAGGTGGGTCGGCTTGACACGGAGTCCAGACATGTTCAAAGCCACTTGTTTGTAGTCCTGAAAATGACTAAGAACTAGATCAAGGGGAGCTGAAAATGATGAGACTTTCTGGCCCATCGTGGGATAAGCTTCAAAAAAAAAGAATATAAGGAGAGGGATGAGAAGGAGAAGACGTAGGATGGAAAGTCTATAGACAAGGCAGAGCTCCTAGCAGAGGGTGAGGACAGTATGAGATGGCAGCTCCCTAGAGGGAGAAATGAAAATCTCTCAGCATGTGGAGTCAGCTGAGACGGCTGCCCCTGTCCCTTTCCCAAAAAGATTTGGCCAGCCTGGATTCCACGCCAGACTCGACTAGAATCTTGCATCTAGCTCACCCAGATTCCATAGCAGGCTGAGCCAAGACTCTGGGTCAGTCCCGCCTGGATTCCACGTCAGGCTGGAGCACAACCCCTTATCAGAGGAGGAGTCGGGGCATCCCCTGTTCTTCTCCTGCTCTGAGATCAATAGCACATCCACCTGATTTCTGTTGAGCCCCAGGATGTCCAGACTACCAGAGAGAGAGAGAGAGAGAGAGAGAGAGAGAGAGAGAGAGAGAGGCAGGCAGAACTTACCAAGGCCGGCTCTGGTGGGGTCTCTATTCTTGAATCCCAGACGAGCCCCCACAATGTTAGGGTTTGAGAATTGAGACTAATTCCCACAGATACCCAAAGAGATTATACAAAAAATTTATTCAACAATTTAAAGTAAAAAAAAAAAAAAGACAACAACCAAATGGCAGCTAGCTGGGCACACACTACATGAGCCAAAGATGGAGTCTGGCCCCAAACAATAGGAGGCAGGAGCTTTTATTGGGGAACCCCACAGAAGCCCGTGCATGCCAAGCATCTTTTAAAAATAATTGGATGCCCCCATATCCTGTGTACGGGGGAAGTCTTGATTGGTAGGGGCTGTCTTCAGGGCACTGGAATGTGCTGACTGATATCTTTTAGAGCCAGAAGTTTTTGTTCATGCCTTATAAGACTTTTACATGTACAATATGCCTGAGCTTGTCTGGGCTTGTCTAAAGAAGCTAGCCAAAATGGAGTCAGAGCCTTCTGGCTCTTCAGTCACCATTTTTGGAATAGAGTGCAGAGAAAAGCAGGGTGGGCACATGTCCCACCCGTCTAGGGGGATCTTCAGCAGGGCAAGAGGAGGCACTCTGACCAGTGAGAAGGTGATGCAGAGCACACTGGGAAAAAGGGGTGGAGCCGCTGCCATATTGAGCATGGGCGAATGCCAAGTGGTAGAAGGGGCGGGGGCGGAAGGTGCTGTGCATTTCAAATATGGAAAAGGGAAAGCCTGTAAGAATCCGTGTTTTTGTAAGTCACCCCTCCCAAATGTTATATAAACTATGCAAAATCCAAACAGGATGCCTTATGTTGGTTTTATCAATCTGCATCAGGACCTGGAGACCCTGAATGGGAGGCGGGTCTCCCAGCAAAAACAGAAAAATTTAGTGAAACAACAGTGTAAGAAGGTGATGAAGGACATAGCGTCCTCTTGAGAAGGTGAGGTTAAAACTCAGGCTGGAGAGCCACTTGAGAAGGGTCACAGGGAAGGCCCAAGGATAAGCTCCAACCAAGAGGAGCCGCCAGTGCAGTCAGGCAGTGGAAAGGGCCGACTGTGCCTGGAGGCTGACAAAAGCTGGGGAAGGAGTGCTGGCCCTGGGGAAGGTGACAGACACATAAGGGTATGGAGAGAAGGCCCTGCTGGGGGACAAGGAGAAAACTGTACTTTAGTTTTTGTTTCCTGTTCTGTGGTGCTAGGGATTGAAAACAGGGTCTTACGAATGCTAGGCAAGTGCTGTGCCACTGGGCAATACCCTCAGGCTGGGTTTTCTTTCAAGCAGGTGACACATATCCCCAGACTTTTTACCACTCATGCAATCCTTCTTCCATGTGGCTTCCATCCTGATCTTCCCATGGAAACAACTTTAATTCTGTGTCTCTGGGGTTTCAAAACTCTCAGTGGATACCGTGGAAACTGTTTAGCCTGGCCCTTGGGATCTGGCCCCCATGTGTTTCTCCACCCCTTTCTTTCTATGCCTTCCAAATGGCCTGGTGTGTTCCACCAAGACTTCTCTTGTGATATATCTTTCTGGGCACATGCATCCCTCCTCATCACCAAATCAAAGTGTCTCATTTTCCAAGACAAAGGTCAAATGCCAGCTCATCTATGGAATCTTTCCTGACCCTCTCCTGGCACTTTAGTGTACACTGGGCAGACACCCAACATAGTTCTTCAGCCCTGGACAGCAGAGTCCCTGTGCACATGACCCTTCCACTGACTCCCCTCCCCCTTGCACAAAGATTGGAACACTTTGCAGCTGAGAGATTGTTTGTTCCCCCATTTTCACCTTTAAACTACACTGCATGGTTAGTTCTTGCAGAGGAGCAGGGGTCTGATGCTTGGAACTAGGTGCGGTTTTTAATAGAAAAGTCAGGTGAGACACAGTAGACCTACCTTCCCTGAGCTACTGGCACCCCCATTAGCTCTACCAGCGCTCAGAGATATGGACAATCAGGCAGCCCAGAAGTCAAGCACTTTACCCAGAGCGTTGGAGAGCTCACTTCTTTGTTCTCTCTAGTGGTCCCAGACTAGCTAATGCTCTGAAGTTCTGGGACTGCCCCTTGAACCCCCTGCCCTGTTTAGTTTGCAGGTTTTATAGAGTTTTACACACCTACTTTTAGAAGCTATTTGATTGGTGGATTTAAACTATAATTGCCTATAATTTATAGTTTAATTACCTATCTGTCACAAGATAGCCATAAGACAATTTCAGGAAATGCTTCTCATGGTTAAGCAGTTAAAAGTTGACTACATTCCAGGACAGCTGGGGCTACAGGGAGACCCTGTCTCAAAAAGACCAAAAAAAAAAAAAAAACCAGTTGACTACAAGGGCAGATTTACTGGCCGCTAGAGAAACAATATTACAATGGAGTTTAGTAAACAGAGCTGTTGCAAACAGGGGTCCCCTTCAGATAACTGGGGTGTTTCTGGTTTCCTGAGTTCTCCATTGTTAGTTCTATTAGCTATGGTCAAGCATTTACTAAGTAAAGCAATATGTGGAAGTTCCTAGGTCCTAAATCACAGAGAGAAATATAAAACCAAGTAAGAGAATTTGGTCATATAAGTCATATGGCAAACAATACTAAATGCACAGATTATATATATATATATATATATGTTTTTCCACTTCACTCACAGGTAAGGATGGAACCAGGAGAGAGTTAAAGAAGGTAACAAGATGTATGGGGCAGAAACTGTCACTTTTTAGCCATCTGCCATGATCCTGCAATGTCCATCTCATGTCCCCACAGTGCTGGGGAATAACAGAAAGAGAAATAAGGGTGTAAACATTCCACAGCACAGAAGGAGACCTGACACTCCGAACACAGAAATGATAAACATTTAAGGCAGCAGAAATGTGAATTGCTCTGGCTTGTTCATTATACCTTGATGTATCAAATTTTCACACTGATCCGCGTAAATATATGCAACTATTATGTCAATAAAAAACACTTACTAGTGATGGTAAATTATAGGATTATGGTGACTTTGGTAAAGGAAGAAAAGTGAATAACTTGTTCCTAGGATTTTGGAAAGAAGTCACAGAAGGCATTAATTGATTTTGATCAGCTGACATATCGATGTACACAGCATGATGAGAAGCTAGGAGTGTGGTCAGGTCCTGGAGGGTAAACAGCAGGCACTGGTGCTGTGGGCTTTATTCAAGGTCCTTTGACCTTGATGTTGGTCCAACTGTGGCTTCATTTGTTTCACAATATTGATACTGAAGGACAATATTGTGTCTGCTTACCATGGGCAGGGCCACAAATGAAGATGGACAAGCATCAGATGCTTGGAGCTCTTCCTCTGCGATGTGGAGGGGATGATACCCACTCAGTCCTTTCAGCAACAGCTCAGAGGTAGGTGGGACAAAACAGCGAGGTCTGCTGGACTGCAGGTGTGTGTCAGGAACAGAGCTGTGTGCTTTTCTGATGGGCTGTTTGAAGGGCTGAAGAAGAGCTGTCACTGGTTACCTACGGGGCTCACCCATGCTAAGCAAGCACTCTGTAGTGCTCAGCTGTATCTCTAACCCTTTTGTACAGATGTCTAAGTTGTCCATGTTGATCTTAAAATTACAATCCTTCTACCTCATCCTCCCCAGTAGCTCAGTGGGACAGCACTTGCCTAGCATTCATGAGGCCTTAGGGTTGGACACCACCAGTGCAACCAAAACTTTTGGCTGGACATGGTGGCACACACCTTTAATCACAGTACTCAGGAAGCAGATTTAGGCTCATCTCTGTGAGTTCCAAACCAGCCTGATCCACATATAGTGTTCCAGGCCAGCCAGGGCTACATAGTAAGACCCTATCATTTTAAAAAATATTTTATTTATTATTTTTATTTTGTGTATGAGTGTATTGCCTGCATGTATGTGAGTGTACCTGTGTCATGCAATGCTTTGGAGGTCAGAAGAGGGCTTCAGATTCCCCTGGACCTGGAGTTAAGGATGGTTTGTAGCCACCATGTGGGTGCTGGGAATTGAACCTGGGTCCTCTTCAAGAGCACTCAGTGCTCTTAACCACTGAGCCATCTCTCCAGTCCGAGGCCCTGTCTCTTTTTAAAAATGGAAGGAAAGCTTGTTTCTGAGTTTCTGAGCCCATGGTCTCAGGGCCCCATTGCTACACCTTACATCCTGCAGAAATGTGTGGCAGAGAGGTCTGTTCATCACAGGGTAGTCCAGAAGCAAAGAGAGAAACAGGAAGGCGCTGGGGTCCCAATATCCCCTCCATAGACCTTCCACAGGTGCTGCGGCTTCCCAGCAGTGCCAGGGCCTGGGACCAAGACTTCACACATGGGCATTTGGAGGACATTCAAGATCCAAGCTGTAGCAGACCTGACGTTAATTACATTTGTGATCATATCCCACTAGCCAATCTTTTTTTTTTTTTTTTCATAGCTACTGACATTAGTCACATTACCTAAAGCCATTTGGGCTTTCTGCTTCTTCTAGAATTACTAATAGTCGATCTTTAAGTAGGTCACTGAAAGTTTCACATAGTAGGGACCAAAAGAATCCACAAGAGAGGACTGAAGGGGATGGCTTAGCATATAAAAGCACTTGTTCTGAAAGCCTGCCAGCCTAAGTTCAGATGCCTGGAGCTGGTGTAAAAGCTGGATGTGGTAGCATACATCTGTGATCCCAGCATTCCTCAGAAAGATGAGAGGCGGAGACAGGAACCTCCCCAGGAGGCTTGTAGACCAGCTGCCCTGGGAATACGCAGCAGTACAGCCACAAAGGGAGACCCTGCTTCAAAATCAAGGTGAAAAGTGAGGACTGACACCCAAGGTGCGCCTCTGATGTCTGCACACACACGTACACACGCAATCATGCACATGTACTTAAACAAAAATAAATATTTTAGACATCCATAACAGGGAACAGAATTAGGTACATGAGGTCCAACAACTATGTGCCTTTCATAGCTGGCTTCTCCCCACCCCCAGCATCCATATTTAACATTTTTTGAGCACATGTGTGCCCGATGATTCATCCAAGCTGCTCCAGAAGTCCTCTGGTGGGGACAGAAGAGCCGATCCACCCCCTGCCCTCCCCTCTGCCTGGTGAAAATGCAGAGTATCAGTTCTGAGGCACCAGCACATCATGGTCTTCTTTATTTAGGCACAACGCTGTTAGGCAATTCACTCCCACACGGCTTCCATGTCTCCATCACAGATCCATTGTTTTTACCAGCCTGCAATTCCCAAAGTGCACATGCAAACGGGGTAGCTCCCCAGGGTCCCCAGCCCACAGACAGACCCTTCCACAAATCAGCCTGTGGCTTCAGTGGCCCACATCGGCAAGAGCACCAGACGCTAAGCCGTTCCATGGGGATGGATGTAGAAGTCCTGCCCTCACTTCCTATTCACCTAAGAGATGGAAGATGATGTTCTATGACAACAGAGAATCCGAAATTGCTGGATGCACTAGCTCTTAATAACAAAGAACTGGGAGACTGATCTATGATCTAAGGATCAGGCTAATCGTCCTTTAAGAGAGATTTTTGTGGGGGTTGTCCTTCTGCCTTCCTTTCTTCACATAGATTTTTACATTCTGGAGAAAATAAACTTTAAAAAACAAAAATCAAAATATCAAACAGCGCTGCTTGAAGCTAGCAGGCCTCCAGCTTTTACCCAACCTCCTCTTTCTTTTTTCCCTTCTGGCTCCAAATCTAAAGCACTCCACGAGTATTTATGGCCAGGGTGCTATCTGTGGTTGACCTTGTAATTATGCTAGGCCTTGACTGGTGGCTGGAGTGGGAGTAGGGCTGTGCTTGTATTTATAGCACAGGCCTTCCTTCCCTGCCAGTGTCACCAGCTGATGCAGCTGTTGCCAAAATCTTGAGACCACCGAGGGGCTCAGAGCTCCAGAAACAAACACCAGAGTTGTGGGCCACTGTCCCCGCCTGCATGGGACAAACCCAGGAGGTCAGCCTCTGAATGGTTGACCACCGCACAGTATGAAATCCTCAGTAGCCCCCAACAAGCAGCCAGATGGTCCTGCTTGGGGACGTGCAGCTCCACAGGCCTGCTCCTGAGCTCTTTGGCTTTTGTCCACATATTTGGCTCTGGGAGGCCTGGATCATCCCTTTGTGGTCTCTAAAAATCAGGTTGGGAAATTGTTAGGTTGGAAGAGAAGGGGGTAGGAGTACGGCGGCCTTATCCAGCCTCTAGCTTATGATTGCCACCGTTAGAGTAAGAAAAAGCCAGGGCCTCGAATGAGGAGTGAGAACAAAGCTCTGGGAGTACTCAAGGGAGCGGTCTCTCCCTCTCTCTCATTCTCTCTCTTTGTCTCTCTTCTGCTACACCTGATCCTGAGGGAGGATTCTAGACTCCATCAGTCCCACATAAGGCTGATCAAGATGTCCCCCTTGATTCTATGATACATTGGGGGACTGTGATTGTTCCTTGCATTCAAGTTTTAACTGAATAAGACAATAGCCAGTTGAGGGCAGAACATGTATGACACAGAATTAGCTCTGGAAAGAGCTGGCACATTCTCATATGTGGGCGGGGTTCTTGTTGTCTGTTTTTGTGGTTTCGATACACTTAGGCCCATCTAGCCTCCAACTTCCCTCCCTTGCCTCAGGCTCCTTAGCTGCCAGGATTACGGGCACACAGTGCAACTACTTTAGTTTTTAATGGGCACACAGTAACTGCATATTTATGGGGTCACGGATTCTGATAGGTGATTACTATTAATATTAAAAGCTGCCTTTTGTGGTGATGGTCAAGATGACCACAGCAGATCTATCGCAGGCCATAGTAACCTGTGCTCCTCACCTCTCTCTGCTCAGAGTACATGCAAAGCACACACTCCCTTTCTAAAAGCCTTTGCTAGGTTTTTATTTTAAAATGATCATTGTAATGGTTTTATGCCTGACAGATCGCTTTTAAGTTGCTCAGAGGTGATTTTGACTAGGTTTACCTTTCTCTTAAGAAAAAAAAAAATGAGGTCAGGTGTGATGGTATAGCTCTGTAATTCCAGGATTTGGGAGACTGAGACCAGGAGGGGGAATCAAGACTTCAGGCCCAGCCTGGGCTGCATGCTAAGACCTTCTCTCCAAACACTAGAGAGAGAGACAGAGACAGACACAGAGACAGACACAGAGAGAGAAACAAAAGAAAACACCACACACACACACATGCACACACACATGTACACACACAGCCCGGCATAGCTCCTTGGAGCTGGTGTTACCACAGGACAGTGATTCTCAAAATACTTGCTTGGGATCCCCACCTAGAGTTTATTCAAATACCAGGCTCTGATCCAGTACATGGCAGGTAGGTCGTGGCAATGGGATGTCTGGGGGAAGGGGGAGGGAGGACAAGAGAGAGCACCACACCCATGCATGAAAATACTACAGGGAAAGCCATTGCGTGGAACAGTTAACACACGCTAATAAAACACCGTAAAGCAAGCATGCATTTCTGAATTCCCAGGCAGCACTGCTACCGTCGGGGTCCATCTTGAGAAGCAGGGTGGGTGCACATGGCTCGGGGTCAGCAGGCAAAGCGTTGCTTCTCTCAGCAAAAGAGATTATTCATGGGGAAGGATTAAAGGCACTCGCTAGTTTTCTAATATTTCACACTCGTAACATGTTTGTTTTGCATGATCATGTTTAAAACGTTAGGAAACACTGAAATCAAACTGCACTGATGAAGGGAAGGGAGGAGAGAAGTGGGAAGGGGAGGGGAGGGGAGGGCGGGGGTCTCAGATTGCCCTGGCTTTTACGCAGTGCACTCTCCAACTTGCAAGTTTACTCTGTCCACTCCAAACCAGAAGCTTGAGCACCACCATCCGCTACTTCCCCTGCCTCGTGGCCTTCCCATGTGCTCAAGCGCTGCGGCAGGATTGCCACCGCCAGGTGGGCCCTAGCTCTTCACGCATCTCCCTACCTTTCTGGGCATGAT
Organism: Nannospalax galili; assembly: GCF_000622305.1. Taxonomy (NCBI): domain Eukaryota; kingdom Metazoa; phylum Chordata; class Mammalia; order Rodentia; family Spalacidae; genus Nannospalax; species Nannospalax galili. Next base: position 143,114 of record NW_008330293.1, on the reverse strand, counting down.
CTCGCCCCTCGTAGGATTCTCCTGGCTGGCTTTAAGGGGCACGTGCATGCTGGTGCCAGCCAGTTCTGCCTTTTTCCCAGGTGCCCCGCCCCCAAGCCGAACCTCCCACCCGAATTCCCAGACTTGTGGTCTCAAGTGGCTTATCTCTGACTCCCTAGCAGTTTAAAAGGGAGTAAGGCTTCCCACCCCTGGGGTGTGAGGGCAGAAGACCCTTGAAGGCTTAAGTAACTCCACCAGTAGCTGACTACACACTCGATCACTAGGATGTGTGTGTGTGTGTGTGTGTGTGTGTGTGTGTGTGTGAAGGGGGCGTTCTATTATAGCCCAGGCTGGCCCACACTTGCTATGTAGTTGAGGATGCCCGTGTACTCCTGATTTTCATGTCTCTGTACCTCCCAAGTGCTGGGACTACAAATCTGTCCCACCATGTTCCGTGTGTCTTTGAAGTTCAGTAACAAAGGTGACCCAGAGCAAATCAATGCGGCTTCCGGCACTGGCTTGCAAGGGTGAGGGAGTTGGAGGTTTTTCAGAAAGGGAAGTAGGAGTTCCCTGAAACTGTAGCACCTTTCAGAGCTGTTACCCTACTATTCGTTAGCCCGCAGTCCGGGCTCCCCAACCCTTCCTCTCCTTGCAGGGTGGCCGCATTTCTGGGCCCCTTTGAATTAGATAGCTTTAATAGGTGACAAAATTCGAGGCTAGACTCCACGGTGCCTGAGGAAGACAGTCTTCCTATGCTCGGCGGCACCCACGCTCCCTCGCACCCAGGTAGTGCTGGGGAGAGCCCAGAACTCAGAGCTTCACACAAGCTACTTCTTTCTTTTGTTTTCTGTGCTTTTTCTTTCTTTCTTTTTCTCACCCCGCCCTCTTGTCCTAGTTTGTTCTCCAGTGCTGTGATAAAACACTCTGACCACTACCAACTTGGGAAGGAAAGGGTTTATTCAGCTTACATCTCCCAGGTCACAGTTCATCAGGGACCCCAAGGTAGGA
>NW_008330293.1:140693-142013 GCF_000622305.1 Nannospalax galili | reverse complement strand
TAACATTTTTTTATTTATTGTTTTCATTTTATGTGTATGAGTGTATTGCTGCATGTATGTGTGTACACCCGTGTCGTGCAATGCCGCGGAGGTCAGAAGAGGGCTTCGGATTCCCCTGGAACTAGAGTTAAGGACGGTTCATAGCCGCTATGTGGGTGCTGGGAATCGAACCCGGGTCCTCTGCAAGAGCAGTCAGTGCTCGTAACTGCTGAGCCATCTCTCCAGCCCCTCAGCCTGCTTTCTTATACAACACAGGCTCACCTGCCCAGGGGTGGCACCACCCACACCTCCTTTTTGATACAGAATCTTATACAACAGCCTAGACCCTCCTCAAACTCTTGATCTTCCAACTCCACAGTGCTAGGATTGCAAGCATGACCACCACAGCTGACACTACTTCATCCTTTAAGCTATTTTTATCCTTAAGGGTTGACTTATAGCTCAGGTTTACAATGATAGCACCCCTGGGTCTCAGGAATCGGGTCCCTTTCCCCTGCAGCCAGCAGACCGCTGCTTGCACTGGGAGAGGTGGGCCACCGCTTAGGCAGAATGCCTATTACAGCTCAGACCCACACCACAGGACTGCTTTGAGTCCCAGGGACATGGCTTGGGTGTGTCATGTTGCTGACATCACTCTGTATGAACTTAGATGTCTGGGAAGCAGAACAAACAAAGGCTAGCCTAGAGGGCGTTTCTAAACAAGTTCCAAGTCTGATCTCAAAATCTGGCAGAATTTGTTGCTAAAACTGCCATGGGCATAACCTTCTAGACTGGCCCTTGCCCTCTGTACCTGCCACCCCACTGGACACAGAGCATCAAGACTCTTCTGTTAGCATTTGCAAAGATGGGGTAAGGGTCTGGTTTCTTCCTGAGCCAATTTAAACCCAAAGGGGCCTTTAAAAATACATTTAACAGCTGGAGAGCACCCCGCCCTTTAGCTTGTGTGCTCAGAATTGCTGGGAACTCAGTGCCATTTCCATTCCTGTGTGAGTTAGTTTTCCTTTGAAGATCAGTTTTTATATAAACATTCTCCTGCAGAATTATTTTCACACTTGAGGGACCCTTCTTTCAAAGCTGCAGTCCCGCTGATTCCTAGTCTGCTGCCTCTGCTAAACCCCGCACCGGGCACTCTCACTCATCAACTTCCCCATTTTGCAACAATTCAAGCACAAAGCGATTCTACTATTTGTTAGTCCATTTTGTGTGCTGTGGACCGAATCCCAGGCCTTGCACATGCTAAGTAAGGGCTACCACTGAGCCCTCCCATCCTCTGCTTTTCATTGAAAAATATCCCCTAGCTTTAACATTATATATATATAT
>NW_008330293.1:28146-140621 GCF_000622305.1 Nannospalax galili | reverse complement strand
TATATATATATATATGTATATATATTGAATTTTTGTAGATTTCATGCAGTACATTTTAATCCTCTTTAGTCCTCCCTTATCTGCACCTCCCCCCATAGCCTGCTCACAGAACTTCACACATTCTTTCTTCTATGTTAAAGCCTATTGAGTCCTTTGTGTGCCTGTCTCTGAGTGTGAGTTCATCTACTAGACTCTAGTCAGCCTATCTCTCCCTTAAAGAAGATTATCTCTTCCTCACCCAACTGATCAGCTGTCAATAGTTCCTTGGCTAAGGTTGGGGCCTGCTGACCATTTCCCCAGTTCTTTGCTGGTTTTTGACTGATTGAGCTTGTATGAGTCTTGTACATGCGGACACCATTGCTGTAAGTTCACGTGAGCAAGTTCCCAGGAGATTGTAAGACTGTTTCCTTGTGGTCATGTACAGCCCCTGGCTCTTACAATCTTTCTGCCCCCTCTTGTGCAATGGTCTCTGAGCCCTGATTGGGTGAGGTTTAAAGTAGGATCCTACCCGGGGACACACACTCTGCAGTCTCTTATTCTCTACACTTTGGCCACTTGTGACCTTCTGTGTTCATTGTCCTCTGTTGTATGAGGAAGCTTCGCTGGTAAGAATTGAAGGATGATTTGTATTCTCTCTCCATCCTGCTCCTCTATGTTTCGGGAGCCTTAGGGATAGAGGTTCCATTGCTGATGTGTAACTTAGGGTTGGGCATTTCACAGACACTAATTCTCTGTGTGTGACCAGCTACGGAACTCTGTACTAAACTCCATCTATTGCAAAAGAAGCTTCCCTGATGAGTGGCGACTGGTGTGCCTGTCTGTAAATATAAGGATTCATATTTAGCACATAATAAGAAATTATGTTTGTGTAGAGATGTGACAGATGTAGGGTTTTCTTTAGGATCTCTGACCTCTCCAGCCATGTGTATTTGGCTATGTTAACAGTGCCAATGGAGGACCATGAGTTCTCTCCATTGAGTGGGGTTTTAAGTCCAATTAGATAGTTGTTGATTACCCTCAAGATAAAAGTATCCCTACAGCACCGATACAGTTTGCTGTACCTGTCATTGTTGTGGTTATTAGGCTTCAAAGCTGGGGTTGGACCGTTAATTGATTTTCTCCCTTAGCAGCTTGCGTAGTGTTCTCTACAACTATGAGAGTTTGTCTTCAGGGAGGACGCTTCCAGGTCAGTTCCAGCTCCATTGCTCCAAATCCTGTGTCTGAAGTATGGCCTGTCTTCAGCAGTAGGGCCTTCCTTTAAGTTCAGGGAGGTAATGAAGGGCTATGGCAATAATCTGTGTCATCTTTGGAGTTTCTTGGATTACCTGACCAGCAACTCTGACACTCTGTTTCTTGTTACACAGCCTTCAGCTGTGCATGGGCACTCATACTGTATGTATATTTTCCCCTAGTTTCTGAAATTTCCTCTTCTCAAGGTTGTCTTCCTTGGGCTTCAGTTAAACCTAGGTCTCCTGAGGTGGAGGAGGTCCCAGCAGAGGTCAGGAAGGTTATGGCCATTCAGCAGGTCACTGTGAAGCCCACCTGCCAACAGGTGGAAGAGAATCAAGAACAGAAAGGCTTAGAACTTCTAGAGCAAGAGTCTGGACCCAAGACTAATCACAGGGGTTGGGGAGCTTTGCTTACATGTGACATCAAAGGCTAGGTAGGAAGCTTCATATCACAGTTCCACAAGAGTGATATTCCTCTGTCTTCTCCTCCACTAACACTGTTATTGAAAATGAGCCTTCCTTCCCCTTCAGCCTCTAAATAGCTGGCACCACAGTCATGCCCAGGGTATTGCTGTAAAGGCTTTGACTGCTTGACTTTCCTTGCACAGACTCCTTTATCACCATTTTAGAACATGCTCATGTGTCCAGGCTACCACATACAGTTACATTGGTGGCCATAGCACAACTTCATTCACAGAAACTCAAGTTTATCAAAGTAATGAGTCAAGGCTGGGCGTGGTGGCACACACCTTTAATCCTAGCACTTAGGTGGCAGAAGCCTGCAGATCTCTGTGAGTTTAAGGCCCACCTGGTCTACATAGTGAGTTCCAGGCCAGCCAGGATTACAGAATGAGACTCTATCTCAAAAAAACAAAACCATCACCACAACAAAATAATAATGAGTCACCTCTCCATCTCATTTAATTTTTCTCCCACAGTGCTGAGCTTGAGTCCCAGGCATCCTGCATGCTACGCAATGCTCTACCTCTGAGCTACAGCTCAGCTCACTGCCTTTAAAACTCGGAGACAGCCTTTAGCATCCTGCTCTGAATTCTGAAATGTAAATGGTTGAGTGGAACTAAGTAAGCATCCTGTTCCTGCCACAGTTACATAAGGTCAGACAGCTCATTTGCTAATAGTGTCCCTCATCTATAAAACAGAAGTGTGGGAACCTTGGGTCTGTTCTCTGCTGTAACACCGGATGATCAGCAGAAAGATACTTTTCTTTGATTACATAATAGGGGGTTGAGTAGTCATTTCTTTTATGAATACTGTTGAGTATTTTAACATAAAGAATGTTTGAGAAATAACTATTTTTAATCTGATTTAAGCATTACACAATTTCTTTTAAAAAATATTTTATTTTTATTTTATGTGTATTCGTGTATTGCCTGCTGTTGTTCAATGCCCTTGGAGGACAGAAGAGGCTGTTGGATCCCCTGGAACTGGAGTTACGGACAGTTGTTAGCTGCCATGTGGGTGCTGGGATTTGAACCCAGGTCTTCTGCAAGAACAACCAGTGTTCTTAACCACTGAGCCAGCTCTCCAGCCCAGCACTACACAATTTCTGTAAGGTTCAAAACATCAATTAATGTGTGCAATTTTCCCTTTCTTTTTTCTTAATATTTAGAATTGTTTTATTTATCATCTAGTGTATGTGTGTGTGTGTGTGTGTGTGTGTCTCATGTGCACACATGTGCATGCGCACATGCATGCTCTGGCAATTGTGGACATGAGAGGACAACTTGCAAGATTCAGTTCTCTCTCCTTCCCCCATGTAGGTCTTACGGATCCAATTCAGGTTTTCGGACTTGGCAGCAAGTGCCTTTACCCACTGAGCCATCTTGCTGGCCCCCCTCCTTTTTCTTTCTAGACAAGGTCTTGCTATGTATCCTGGCTGGCCTTGAACTCTGGCAGTGTTCTTGTTGTCCTGCTGATCAGCCTTGTGACTATTGGGAGTCCAGACACGTGCCATCACATTGCAGCTTTTGTTTTTATGTACTAATTTAAAATAATTGTCTGGGCACACTCTTAGAATCACAGCACTCAGGAATGTTCATTATCATCATTATTGATGTGCATGTGTGAATGATGTATATATGGACATATGCCCCACAGCCCGTACATGGAGGTCAGAGGAGAACTCTGTGGACTCAGTTCTCTTCTCCACCTCCTTTACAGGGGGTTCCATGGATCCTGCCAGGCTTATATGTTTTGCTGGCCCTCAGGAACTGCTTTTAGTATTAAAAGATAGAATTGAAAACAGGCAGGGGATCATGAGTTTGAGGCCAGTCTGGGCTACATAGTGAGACGCTGCCTCAAAATACATACATACATACATACACACATACATACATACATACATAAATTTACTCCAATTTTTAAAATTTCTATTGGATTTTTGTGATTTTCATACAATATAGTTTGATGATATTTAGATCCCCTCCCCTATCCACTCTCCCCTGTTTGGGGTCTCCAAACAGGGTCTCACTAGGTAGCCTTGGCTGACCTGGAACTCACTATGTAAACCAGGCTGGCCTCGAACTCACAGAGATCTGCCCACCTCTGACTCCTGAGGGCTGGGTTTAAACATGTGTGCCATCATACCTGGCTCAATCCAATTATTTATTTTTATTTTATTTATTTATTATTATTATTTTATGTGTATGCATGTATTGCCTGCATGTAGGTTGCACCCGTGTTGTGCAATGCCTGAGGAGGACAGAAGAAGCTGTCTGATCTCCTGGAACTGGAGTTACGGACAGCTGTTAGCTGCCATGTGGGTGCTGGGATTCAAACCTGGGTCCTCTGCAAGAACAACCAGTGTTCTTAACCGCTGAGCCATCTCTCCAGCCCCTATCTAATTTTTTAAATACAAATTTAAAAATACTGCCAAGGAGGTAAACCTTCTTCATTCTCCTCCAGTCTTCAGCTGGATTATGCAGGACAGATGGCTAGAGGAAAAGCACACAGGTTTTACTTACATGTAATCAGAGTGTCCACAAGACAACAGAACCGAAAACTTGCTAAGTTCCACAAAGGATAGTCAGCTGTGGAAAAGGAACTGGGGAATAAGGGCTAGCTCAGGCAGAGTGTGCGTCGAGGCCTCCGCTCCCGTGACTCCTTCCCTCCTTCCCAGGACAGGGACGGCAACTGTCCCATGAGTTACAGCTCTGAGTTTCAACAAGAAAAGGGAGAGTGGGGGATGTCTTGCACTCATTGGCCTTGAAAGCGTTAGCCCCAGATAATCAACATACTCCTATGACATTCGGGGGCGGCCTGTCCCGGGGGCTTTACTGCTCGTTAAGTTGCTCTACCCAGGCCTGACCTCTTCTCTCCTTGCAACACATCAGATTTTTTTCCTTTGCAGTACCTAGGACAGAACACAGAATCTCACACACTCATGAATGTTATGCTGGCCTCTACCACTGAGCTGTACCCCCAGTCCTACATGGCAGATTTTGAAGACCAGGAAATGTGAATTGTGTCAGCTCTATTTCATTTTTAATCTTTGAAACTGTTACACAACTCCAAAACACAACAGTTCTCAGCTTGTAAAATACCCATATTTCAAGTTTTTATTTTATTTTTTAAAAATATTTTATTAATTTTTATTTCATGTGTATGCATGTATTGCTTGCATGTAGGTAAGTGCACCTGTGTCAAGCACTGCCTGTGGAGGACAGAAAAGGCTGTCGGATCCCCTGGAACTGGAGTTACTGACAGTTGTTAGCTGCTATGTGGGTGCTGGGATTTGAACCTGGGTCTTCTGCAAGAACAGCCAGTGTTCTTAACCGCTGAGCCGTCTCTCCAGCCCCCTCAAGTTTTTATTTTAAAATATATTTATTGGGGCTTGGAGAGATGGCTCAGTGGTTAAAAGCACAGGTTGTTCTTACAGAAGACCCAGGTTCAAATCCCAGCACCCACATGTGACTAATAACCACCCATAACTCCAGTTCCAGGGGATCCCACGCCCTCTTCTGTCCTCCTCAGGCATTGCATGACATGGGTGCACTTAAATACATGCAGGCACAACACTCAAATACATAAAATATTTTTTAAATATTTCATTATTTTGTGTAAGTGTATTGCCTGCATGTAGGTAAGTACAGCCATGTCATGCAATGCCTACCTAGGCCAGAAGAGGGCTTCTGATTCCTCTGAAACTGGAGTTATGGACAGTTGTTAGCTGCCAAGAATCAAACCTGGGTCCTCTGCAAGAGCAGCCAGTGCTCTTAACCACTAAGCCATCTCTCCAGTCCCCAAGCTTCTATTTTAACAACTCATTTGTACCAGTTACTTTTTGTTGCTGTGATAAAACACCAAGACCAAGAGTGACTCGTGAAAGGAAGAGTTTATTTCGGCTCATGGTTCCAGAGAGAGAGAGTCTATAATGTCCAGGAGGACAGAGGAAGGAAGGCAAGACAACAGGGAGCTGGAACAGGAAGCTGAGAGCACACAGCTTCAGATGCAAACACAGAGCATGGGGCGGGGGGAGGGTGTTCTATGGAAACCACCAAAGTAAATCTTTCCTTCATTAAAAAAGATTATCACATTTTAATGGGGCTCAGTGGTTAAGAGCACTGGCTGCTCTTCCAGAGGACCTAGGTTCGGTTCCTATCACCTACATGATGGGTAACAACCATCTGTTAACTCCAGTGCCCTCTTCTGACCTCTGTGGGTATTGCAAACACATGGTGCATTTACATACACATGGGCAAAACACATACATAAAGTAAAAATAATGAATAAAATATTTTAAAAGATTACGTTTTAATTCACTTATCGGGAGCCACGGGTGGAGGACAGAGGACAAGTTGTGGGGGTCAGTTCTGTCCTTCCACCATGTGGGTCTCAGGGATCGAACTCAGGTCATCAGGCTTGGCAGCAGGCGCCTCTACCCAGTGAGCCATCTCAACAGCCCTGTGCTCTTTCCACAAGTTGTTCCTCAGGTATTTTGACACAACGTGTTAGTCACATGGAAGTTGCTGACACGGTGCCAAAACTGGAAACATTTTCCAGTTGGGACTTTGAAGACTGTTCACTGCAAAGGCAGGTGATGAGCCAACCCCAAAAAAGGCAGTCCCACCACCTCAAGCCTCTACAACACCCTGGCTCAAGCCATGGCGTCTTCCTCTTTCTTCCCCTTCTCACGGACATACAAATGGCTGCTCCCTGTTCGCTATCCTGACATAATCTCATGGAAAGCTAGAAAGGGAAAAATAAATTCAAAATGACCCTTAGACCTGTAAATGTACCCTTGCTCAGGGGAGCCAGACCATGAACACAAATTGCCCCTGTTCGCCTAGATGTGAATTCCCAGTTTTCTCCATTTTCAAACTTGGATCTTTTTGCATCATTAATGACTGAGTCATAACTTGAGGAACTGTGGACAGTGATCACTGAAGTCAAGTAGCAGCTGGGATGACTTTAGGATCTCACATTAGTGTTCTACATTAAAATTTTGTAATTTATTTTTGTGTGTGTATGTGTATGTGGGTACATGCATGCCACAGCATGTGTGTGGAGGTCAGAGGATAACCTGTGGGAGTTGGTCCTCTCCTTCTACTATGTGAGTCCTGACAGTTGAACTCAGGTCATAAGGCTTGGTGGTAAATTCCTTTACCCACTGAACAGCCTTGCTGGCTCCTAATGTTTAAAATTATTTTCTTTCTTAGACTCTTTCTCTTTTTCCTTTCTTTCCTTCTCTCTCCCTCCCTCCTTTCTTCTTTCTTTCATATCTTTCATGTGTGTACTGTGTGTCATATTACATGTGTGTGTAGGTCAGAGGACAATCGCAGAAGTCTGTTTTCTTCCATGTGTGTCAGGGATTGAACTCAGCTCATCAGGCTTGGTGGCAGGCTCCTGAGTCATCTCAATAACCAAGGATCTCACCGTCACTAAAAAAAAAAAATCAAAATAAGCGACAAGCAGTTTGCCAAAAAGACTGCAGAAATTTAGGAAGTGAAGAATTCCGTTCTAAGCAAATATGTGTGGGGTCCAGTCACGGTTACTTCAGGGTTTCATTTTTCATCAAATCATAGGTTGGCCCGCAACTCCTGCAGAGGTCATGACCTGTGCTGTGGAAGACAGTGGAGGGGTGCTCTGTGACTCCCTCGCTGTGACACCCAGTCCCAGAAAAGCTCGGAAGAGAGCAGGCCTGTGAGGTCAACAAGCCTTTGCCGGATGCTCTGTGTGAGATGAGGGCAGTTTCTGAGCACTGAGGTGAACTTGTAATCTAACAGACAAACCTGAAAACCAGGGTCCTCTTCCCAATCAGTCATGGGCACGCTGCAAGTGGTTTATTATGAATATTTAGGATGCCAGAGTTTGAAAAGTGTTGCACTGAAAGTGTAAATTATGGTGGATTCAAGGTCACATTTTAGGATCAAAAATGTTTCTAAGAGTCCTCTGGGTGCCCTGGACAGCAGTACATGCCTGTAATCCCAGCACCTGAGACAAGGCCATCCCAGACTACACGGTAAGACCTTGTCTCAACAGACAAATAAAATGATAAAGTCTGTCAAGATGGAAATGTGAAACTCAGTGGGACAGCGTGTGCTTAGCAGGCACAAGCCCTGTGGTTTGGGCCCCAGCACCAGAGAGAAAGCAAGACAAGTTGTCTTGGGGAAAGGGACTGGCACACGCATGGAGGTGAGAGGACGGTTTTCAGGTTCTGTTCTTCCTTGCACCTTGTAGAGGCCGAGTCTGTTTCTGCTGCTGCACGGTGTGTCACAGCCTGGCTGGTAGCGAGCTGCCAGTGGTCTGCCTAAGCCTCCTGTTTTGCCACTGCAGTGCTAGCATTACACACATGCAGAGCTCTCTCCAGTTTTTTAGGGTTCTAGAGGTCAAATTCCAGTGTCAGACTTAGGCAGCTCGTACCTTTACCTGCTGAGCCATTTCCCTGGCCCAGGAATTGCTTTTAGGAACATTCAGGTACTAAAAATAGGGCTGAAAACAGAGTCTGAAAATATCAGATCAACTGGAGGAATGTGAACTGCTTTACACAAGGAAGAACAGCTAGGGCTATATTTTAGAGGTAGAGGACTTCCCCAGCATGAGCAAGACCGGAGGCTTTGATCCCCACACTACAAATAAAAGGAGAAAAGGAAAGTCAGGAGAAGACCAATGGAAGGAACAGGGAATGCTGGGAAAGGAGCCAGGATGGTACCCCCAAGGACGCACCCCAGCAACCTACCTCCTTTAGCAGGCCCACCGCCTAAGGATTCGACTGTGTCACCAGTTGACGACCACGCCCAAATGCACAAGCCTACAGGGACATCTCAGCCTCCAGCCACAACTTTAAATAAATTAGGAGGATGGCTGTCGAGCAACTATATTTGGAATATAAAGCAGATCTGCAGAGACTCTGGGAAGGCTCACGTTTTAAAGAGACTTCAGCAGATGTGCTTCACCCATAGCAGCTTCACAAAGAACCCTGAATTCTAGAGCTACGCCAATTTCTGGTGTCTCTGGGTGTCAAGGTGAGAAAAGAGATCTGCAGCATTAAGCGGGCAGTCACAGGACCTAGAACACCAAGCAGGCCTTGGCCCCAGCCCCAGCCCCTCTGAACCTAGCTCAAGCTCTTTGCACAGAACATTTGGAGAAGAAACAGAAAAAGGCTTTTGTTCCAGCCAGTGCAAATTCCTGTGTGTTAATTTGTCTTTTCCAGCTTCTAAAGAGTTGTTAAATACATCTTATTGGAAGAGATTGCTCATGACACATCACTTTGCTATAACCACAGTAATTCCTGCTGCTGTAGTAGAAAGGGTCCATAGTCCCTGTACCATGTCAGGACAGGTGTCTGGAAAGAAGGCAGGGAACACAGGGGAGGGAGAGAGAAAGGCTCATTGGTAGAGTGCATGTCTAACATGCTCTGAGAGTCAGCCTCAGCACAGCAAAACAAACAAACAAAAACAAACAAAACCCTGAAAAACTGATGAGAGGAGGAGAGGCAAGGGGAGAGGAAGGGAGGGCGGGGGAGGAAGAGGAAGATGGGAGTACAGGAGGAGAGGCAAGGGGAGAGGAGGGAGGGCGGGGGAGGAAGAGGAAGATGGGAGTACAGGAGGAGAGGCAAGGGGAGAGGAGGGAGGGCGGGGGAGGAAGAGGAAGATGGGAGTACAGGAGGAGAGGCAAGGGGAGAGGAGGGAGGAGAGGAGGGGAAGGGAGGGGGATGGGAAGAAGTGGAGGGGCGGGGAGACAGAAGAGGGGAGGAGGGGAGGAGGGAGAAAAGAAAGCAAGCCATGGTCAGCCGCTTTCTCCTCCCAGGACCTTGGAGGACCACTGCACCTGGAGGCTGCCCAACAGAGACAGACCCCGGTCCCGGCAGGATAAGACACGGCGGGTGGGAGGGTACAGAGCTAACCCTAAAAGAAGGAAGAGTCTAGAGGACCTCTGTGACCTTAATATAAAATTATCCTAAAATGAGTTTAAAATGTTCAGAGGAGCTAGTTTAAGAAATAACCCAGTGGACTCACTACTTTACCTCTAGTACTCTAACCCGTGTGAGCTGCTGGTGAGGCCTCCTGCCACCCTCAGTTATTTCCTCCTCGGATTCAACTTTAACTTTTTTAACATTTCTGAAATTACGTGGCCAACTCATGACTTGGCTACTTGGTCCTTTAACTGACACAGGTGCCATGGTGAGTGGCACTGACGGTGGCAGGTCACTCAGATCAAGTTACAATTTAGTAAACTGGTGATGGCATACATAGATATTTGTAATTTAGAATTCAACTGTGCAGAGAAACTTGTAAGAACTTGTAATCAAGAATTCTTACTTCTAACAAAGGATTCCTAGTTTCATTGTTTTCTTTTTGCAGTGCTGTGGATAGAATCCAGTTCTCGCCCTTGTTAGGCAAGCATTCTATCCCAGCTGCAGCCCCAGTCCAGAACTTGCATTCTTTTAGCTGTGAGTCAGGTTAGTTTGGGCCATGGACACAGCAGAAGCAGGGCTCTGAGCCCACGCAGGCTGCCCTCTGCTGCCAGAGGACGTGCTTGGTATGCAGGTTAGGGAAGAAAGAATTTTGCTTTTCTTTTATCTAGACTTCTAAACTTTTAAAAAATGGTTTTAAACTCTTTGGACATCCTGCTCTGGACGTTAAAAACTGCAGCCCAGTACACATGTCTGTATAGGGTAATCTGAGTTTTGTGGAAAACCGCTTCCGTTTCCTACTCACTCGCACACCAAATTCTTGAAATTTGGTTACAAGTCAGCCTAAAGGGAGAAGGTAAAAACAGAGCCTGGAGAGATGGTGTGGTGACCCAACAGGAACAGGTGGCGAGACAGAACCCCAGGCCCCACATGGTGGAAGGACAGAACCCCCAAAAGATGCCCTCTAACCAAACACATACCATGGCACATCCGCACCCCTCCCACACAAAACAAGTAATGTGATTTTTTTTTTAAGTGCCTGGAAAATTCAAGATTTCATGAAAGACAAATGGAAGTCCCAGCCTTCAGTGAGATGGAGGCATGGTGGTCAGTGGTGGCCACTGGCCAATGGAGGGAAGAGTAGTCAATAAAGGCACGGTGGTCAACGGAAGCACCAGTCAATGGAGAACAGAGTGGTCAATGGAGGGCAGAGTGGTCTAGGTACGGTGGTCAAAGGAGCAGTAGTCAACAATGCATATCACAATGAGAGGTTGTCTGTACTAACTAACACTTTAGCAAAATACTGTGATTACGCCCACATGTATCAAGTCAGCTAATTGTGCCTGCATGCACCAAATTACCTGTGCTATTTCTCATGCCTAGAACAAGAAGACCTAATTTTACACTGTCTTAGAGCTCAGCATTTGCAGAATCTTAAGGCCCCAATAGATCTGAGATGTTGGAAACACAGCTTGGCCCTCTCACAGGGCCACTGAGTCTGTGAGGGTCTCTCATGATGTTCATCTGCTGGGATCATGGAAGACTGGCACAGTGGTAGAATACCACTTCTCCTGGGAGGACTTAGGAGAATACAAACTTAGTTACTTCATCTTGGGTACAAAATGCGATGTGAAGCAGCACAGGCCATGCAGCCCACTTGGACGTGGGCTCAGGATCTAAGCCCTGGCTCTTCCCTCACTGTGATGTGGCTTGGCAATTTCATCTTTCTGAACTGTGAACTGAAGTCAATGCAGGGAGACGTTCTGTACACTGTTTTGTCAACACATCTCAAGCAGGTATTTAGGCAGCTTTAAAAGAGAAACTGGAGCTTGTAATCTTAGCATGCAGGGAGCAGAGGTGGGATGGGCACAGGTTCCAGGACAGTCTTACTGATGCAGTGAGATAGTTTCAAAATTTCAGGTCTTTGTAGTACTCAGTCCAAATGAGGGCATTAGGGGTCTACCTGCTCCAAAGCTGACCAAAACCAGAACCCACAGCTCAGCCTTCCATACCAAAGCTTTCCCTAGACAAGGGTCCCTATTTAAAAAAAAAATGTATTTATGTGTTTGCCTGCGTGAGTTTATGTGTACCATGTGTCATCCAATGCTCAAGGAGGCCAGAAGTGGGCATCAGATCCCCTGGAACTGGAGTTACAGGCAGTTGTGAGCCACCATGTGGATGCTGGGCTGCGAACTGAAAAAAACCCAGGTCCTTTCCAAAAGCCGTGTGTGCTCTTAACTGCTGAGTATGTAAGCACACCTGAGTTGTACAATGCTGTGGTCGGAAGGCGGCGTTGGATCCCCTGGAACAGGAGTTACAGTTGTTAGCTGCCATGTGGGTGCTGGGAATCAAACCCGGGTCTTCTCCTTAACTGAGATCTGCCTGTCTAGCGTCTCATCAATGGCTGTGCCCTTCAGTGACTTACTGGACTGCCTGGGCCTTTCAGAACACTAGTGAGCACATGCCTCAGGACTCTGAGGGCTGCTGTACCGCTCAACAGACAGGGAACCGAGCTTGCCCATTTCCTTGACCCTTATTAAGCTGTAAAATGCAGTGTTGACTCTCTTGTCTTTTCCAGCTTGATCCTGACCTCCAACGCCACCCCCAAGCAGAGAGCTGGTCTGACCAGCATTTAGAAACATAGAAGAAACATAAAACATCACCCATTTCCTCTATGGGCTGTGATGTTTACAAGGCTCTGTCTTGTCCCCTGTCTCTAGCAAGTCAGAAAGCTTGGCATGACTTGGTTTCTTAGGACTGGTCTCACCCAGCCCAAGGAGCACCCAGCAAAGTTCTGATTACACAGACGCAGTCATGGTCACTTTGACAGCAATTTCTGAATTCCAAAGTTCATTTTCTTTTCAATTGCATGCCCAACTAAATGCATAAAACCCTGCAAAGTGAGTGTCAAAAAATGTCATCTTTTCTATTTTCAGACTGAAATATGGAGCTCATAAAAGTGAGATGGCCATAAATTTTCACACTTAGGGCTAAAACAAACTGCGACCAGGAAAAACAACACACACCCAGATTTAACAGTGGTGAACAGTTTTTACTCAGGCAATGAAACATGGAAAAAATATATTAGTAATTATCATAATTTCATTTGTGTGAGTATAACTTTTACAAATATTTACCTGACATATAAAAAGGGAAATTACTATGTGTATAAAATCTATGAGGATGCTATCCACACAACACAGTCCTGACAACAGGAGTCAATGCAGCGAGCCCCTCCAGATGAGGGATCCCTCACACATTCGGGGCACCCGTGGGGACACAGTGGAAGCAGATGTGCAATAAACGCTTATCTGTTGGCACATTAGTACAATGGGTATCTACTGGCAAATAAGCTTGCTAACAGCAATACTGAAAACTTGACTGCAACCTCAGAGACTTCAAGAATGCCTGGACCCTGTGCTAAGGGCTGCGCAGGACCAGGCTGAGGCTGCGGGTGTATCTGGATCGATATGACTTCAGAGTTCCAATCTTTTTATGTCCATTTGACATTATTTGTAAGTACAGAGTATCAACTATGGATGTAAGAAGGAAGCACATTTATTGTGCACATTCTGATACCACTGAAGGCAGGGGAACAGAGTGGCATCCTGAATGTTGCCTGGAGACTCGATACAGGGAAGGTTCAGGCCACACCCTGACCCCACACTTGGTCTCCTCTGAACAGTTAAAGCATCACACAGACTGCCAAGGTCAGCATTGCACGCAGCATCTCCGTATTAGTACTAGAACTGGAATATATGTGTTTACACAATAGCTGAAACCATATTATAGTTAATAAAGTCATTCCTTAGGAATCTCGTTTGTCCAAATCTAACTATCTAACTGCATGCTAGTAGGCACAGAAACAGGATTGCATTTGGACAGAAAACTACGAAAAGAGCAATCTTAGTCTCTGCAATGTGAGCTCTGGCAGGAGGGTCTCCCTGGAGTGCAATAGACTTGCTCCTGTACTTCTCCAGAGGAGACCCCAGGGAGAAGAGCCAGCTGTACTAAGCTGTTTACCTCAACTCTCCCAATGAGACTCGCAAGGATTTAGTAGAAAATTGCTTTTTTGTGTGTTTGGTACTGGGGATGGAATCCACAGACTTACACATGCTCAGCAAGTGTGTCACCAACTGAACTACATCCCCAGCCCTGGTAAACTGCTTTTTAAAAATAACTGGAATCTGGAGGCCAGTCAACCCTTTTTTAACTGAAGACTCCTTGAGATAACTTTTTATTATTAAAATTTTTTAAAGAAGATGACTTCTTAGACCTTTGGCTTGGTATTCTGGGATTCCCAGATTATCTGTTCTTTAATAGTAATGGCAAATCGTAATCTATTACCTTTAAAATTCTTTATAATATATACATCTTTAAAATTCCTTGCCTGAATCATTTGCCTTTCAACACCTGGTTTCTTTCTTCCCTATAAGAAGGTAAAGCAAGAAACCTGTGTGGGATCAGCTCACAGGTTACAGGACAACAGAGACCACAGCAGAGGAAGGCTCACAAGAAGCTAATCAACTAGAATAGAAACCCTAAAGAATCAGAAGGGAACTCCAGTGTATTTGCTCCACCAGGAAAATGCATGCTGAGTCTCCCAATGGGGTACAGGCTGGATTTAGCCCCACCGTTGCTAAAACTCCCCATGAGCTACAGGGTAACTCCTCTAGCCTGTGTGCCTCTGCTGAAAGTGGGGGCTTCCATCTGCCACGGGGCCAACCTAGGGATGCCTACTGAACAAGCGTTTGTGCATGGTGGCGCCAAGTCCACATAGGTAGAAAGGCAGCACTGGCTGGAAAGAAAGTTGAGCTAGAGCTATAACCCTAAACGACAGGGAGCCTCTGTACAGCCACGCCACACCGAAGGCTGGCTGCCAGGCCACAGAGGTCGGTATCATCCTGCACTTCTGCGCTGCCTAATTTGGTCTGCTTCTAGGCTGGAATCCACACAAGAGCAGCAGGCTTGTGAGCATTTCCAGAGCTGTCTTACAAAACAAAAAGTGAGGGGAAAGTCACCAGCTTCTAGGAGCTTCTCCAAGCACAGTAAATGTTGGAGGTCTGATTAGAACCAGCTACCTTCTAGTCACACGGTAAACTGGCCAGTTTCTAGTACTGACAAACAAAAGCTATGGACACTTTGGCAAAGTAGGGGCTAAACAAACAATTCTGGACTGAAAGTCTCAACAAGACCACCCAAATCCCCAAACCACGCTCTAAGCCAGTAGCTTCCTCTACTTCACCTTCCGTGATCTTTTCTGTTTTTACTGTTTTTATGGTGTCAGGATCAACATGATGCCTTGTGCGTGGCACACTCTACCACTGAATGAGAGTCCCAGTCCTTAGTTTTTGAAGACAGGACATTACATAACTCAGCCCAGCCTGGAACTCTTGAATTTCCTGCCTTTGCCTCCAGAGTGTTCGGATTGTAGGCATGGGCCAAAATGCCTTAAAAAATAAAAAAACAAACTTCTCAAGGAACAAGTCATTTGGCCCCTACACATGTTGAAGAAAACATTATACTTTTACTCTCCAGAGCTCTAAAAGCTTTTTTTAAAAAAACTTATTTTTAAAGAAAAATAAATATACTTCATTCTGCCTGGTATATTCTCTATGCCAACTGTGTAAACTACATTTTCGTTCTTGCTGGAGCATATCCATCTACTAAGTCAGAAATTGGTGGGCATTTCCTGGTAACAGTGATGATTGACAGGTCACTGGCACGGGTCCTTCATCCCTTTGCAGTAACCTAATTTACCAGGGTCTAGATTTCAAGGGGTTTCTTCTGCCAGAGTACCATCACCTCTTTTGTTTTTTAACCCCAGCATAACATGCTTTAAAGATACACAGTAAGTTTACAGACGACCGGGGGGGAGGGGGGGCTACAGATGTAGCTCCACAGTGAAGCACTTGTCTAGCATATCAAGACCCTGGGCACAATCCCCAGCACTACAAAGTCTTCAAGGAAGAAAAAGAGGTGACTATAGATTTACACTGGAGACCACACTAAGCCTTTCATATTGAAATAGGTCAGAATACAGCATGCACACATGGATACTGTCCAAAGACTGCAGCAAAAACGTCTGCAATGTCTCTCCAAAATGTAAAATTAACTTCCTTAGAGAACGAGAGGAAGGTGGGTATCCTCTCCAGAGACACTTGGACCCGACTGTCTGCTGGTACAGCACTCACATTAAGCCACTGTGACTAACCTCAAAGCCCAAATGGTTGCCAAGCGATTTCTTCAACCACAGATAACTTCTGTTGTTGTTTTTTTTTTTTTTTTTGTAC
The DNA here is from genome assembly GCF_000622305.1 of Nannospalax galili. Lineage (NCBI taxonomy): Eukaryota > Metazoa > Chordata > Mammalia > Rodentia > Spalacidae > Nannospalax > Nannospalax galili. The sequence continues at coordinate 124,725 of NW_008330293.1, read as the reverse complement.
AAAATGTTAAGACAATAGGCCTTACAACACAGCCTGACCTAAGCACCAATTATCATAAATGCATATTGATAAAATAAGACTTCTTCTTGAAAAGACATTACTAACTTCCCTGGGCTATACACTGCTAAATAAATATTTGCTTTTTAAGATCTACAAAGGTTCTCCACGAGGCACAATTCACTGCTGGAGTTGGCTCATGCAATAGTTTTACAAGTAGGAACATATGTGTGGTTGAACACGGTATATATCATCATGAAGACTCTCAGGTGGAAGGTTACCAACAAAGATGTGTTAGAGCTTGGACGAATCTGGCTCTGCCCATCTGTGAAGGAAACTCACTGGCATCAAAACCTGAATTTCCATTTGGGGTTAATGTCCCCAGGCTGAGCTCACAGAATTTCATTTTGTCAGTGTGGACGTTCTCCCTGCAGTGCTCCCCGCCCGACCCCCAGGAATCAAGCCGTCTTTGTTTAAAATATTCTCAGCATGCTGATTTGGAGAGTGATTGACATGTTTTTTTTTTTTTTTACTGCCCATTTTGTTAAGTACGAAAGCATTTTTTGCTTATTTTTTCCTTTCTTTTTTTAGTCTCTGAAGTGTACAATGCTTATAAACATAAAAACAAAGTTTCTTCACCTCCTAACTGGTAATTAGGATAATTAGGTAATTATCTTTTAAATATGATTAAACTTTTCACAAGTCCTTATTTTTGCATATTTCTTTTTTTTAAAAAATATTTTATTATTTTTATTTTATGTGTATGAGTGTATTGCCTGCATGCATGTGAGTGTACCCGTGTTGTAAAATGCCATGGAGGGCTTCGGATTCCCCTGGAACTGGAGTTAAGGACAGTAAGTAGCCACCATGTGGGTACTGGGAATTGAACCCGAGTCCTCTGCAAGAGCAGTCAGTGCTCTTAATTGCTGAGCCATCTCTCCAGCCCCTCAAATGGATAACAAAAGTTGATTTTTTCGTTACCAAATGGAGACAAAGGGGACTAAATGACCCCATGGTAGATATACCAAATCAGCTCTGAGGGAGGCCCTGGCATCTACCCCCGAGAAAGCAGAAATCCATCAAAGCCTAGGGGTGTCCAAATGCTGGGGCAACAAATAGCACAGAACAAGTCTTTCTCAGATGAGAACCTAAATCTATGGTCTTCGTGTCTTTAATCTCCCCACCCACCCCCAAGTTTTGTTTCATTTTGGTTTCTGACTCAACACCTCTGTTGCCTAGTGTCTACAGTGTCCGTAAACTCTGGGTGCAGTGCCTCGGCCTCCTGCCCGTCTTCCCAAGCTGAGCCCATAGGGCTACGCCATCATGCTCAGCCCCCTGCCCCTTTGTAACAGGGTCTCATGTTGTCCAGACTGGGTCTCACACTGGCTACATAGTTGTGGATGACCTTGAACTTCTGATCTTCCCACCTCCACTTCTGGAGTTGCTGGGATTACAGGTATGTGCCACCACGTCCAGTTTTTGTGGTGCTGAGGATCAAGCCCAGGCTTCATGTATGCTACTCTACCAGCTGTGTCCCCAGTCCCCACAAAGTCTCAAGTTGGCATTTGGAGGCAGGGTTCTGTCTGAAAATAGGGTTCTGCACTTATGTAAATACATTCCTCTGTAGAAGCTCTGAATGTGATTCAGGGAAATCAGTAGCACAGAGGGGCACTAAGTAAGTAAAGGGGACAGAGCCTTCTTGTCTACGAACAGTTGGCAACAACGGGCCAAACTGTCTCCTTCAATAAAACTGCCAATGCTGAAAATGAAGATTAAATAGGTTAAAAAACATCAAAGAGCTGGTGGAGGCGACCTCAAACAGCAGTTACAAAGGTGGAAACTTAACAGAGGTGAGGACTACAGATGGCATCACAATGCTGCCGAGGACAGAGTCAGACATCTGGACTCGGCAGCCTGTCAACTGAACCTACCACCTGAAGGGCTGCGGGCTCCCGCTGGCCAGCTGCAGCCAGCGTTGCTTCAGGGCTGTCGCATTGGCAGCGAGACGAGCCAGGCAGCAATAGGCATGTGCTTTTTAAAGCCACTTTTCTCTGCAAAAGAGGGGTTACTTCTGGATAAGGCAAGAACACTGTGGTCACGACAGAAGCAGCCAGTCTCAGATCTGCTGAGCTCAGGGGAGGGGTCTCAGTCAGTCCTTCCCAGCTTTGCGATCAGCTCATCACAAATTTTTGTCAGTTCTTCAATTTCTTGATTCTGAAAAACAGATAATAGGATTATATAGGCCATCCTGTGTTCTGAGACAAAAGCTAGACCCCGCCTAGACACCCGAACTCAATCCTACATCAGAAGTCTCTGAAGAAAGGAAGGCCTCCTGTCTTCTCCCCAGCAGTGTGCTTGTGCTCAGAGTACTAAGCTTATACTGCACTGAGAGAGGTACCGTCGGCTCTCCTGGAGCTGGTGCATAAACCTTAGTTCCCAAACCTCCCTGCTCTCATGTGGGACACTTTCTAAAACACAAACACATGGGTCTCACTTAATCTACCAGCAGCTTCGGGGACTGGGATTCAAGTCTGACTATCTCAGGAAAAGTCTGAGTCAGGACCACCAGGCACCAGGCTCTAACTCAATGGATATCACCAACACGAATGCAGTACAGTAGAAACTGTACTGAGTTTGGCGATCACCAAGAAGGCCTCAGAGCAGCGACCCCCTCTGCTCATTCACAGTATATGTAATTCTTCGGAGACAAGTGTGACACAAATACCCAAAGGAAATGATTTGCAGAACTGAAAAGCATCTTGTGACTGAGGGATTAGGATCAGACATGCACCATAGAGCTCATCATTTCCTCTGAGAGGCGCCTACCAGTCTGGAATACCCTTCACCAGCCTCCATAACGCACTCCTAACTCAGCTTCCCAGCAGATGGACTTTGGACATGAGCCCTCTCCCTTCTCGGGCTGGATTTTGGATGAGGCTGCCTTCCCTGCCTCAGCACCTACCTCTCTGCTTCACTTGCATGTCTGACAGCAAGCAACCAGTCTTAGTCCTGTGACACTGTTCCTGCTCCTAACTTCTCAGGGTTAGTCACGGTGGTCTCTCATTCAGGGGCTGTCTGTGCATCATGGGATGCCTGGCAGCATTTCTGGCCTCTACCCACTAGAGTTACTAGTGTCCCTCAGTCATGACAGCCATTAGTCTCCAGACATTGCCTAATGGCCCCAGGAGGACAAAATTGCTCTAATTGAGAACTGATGATATACAGCAATGAAAGGGGAAGGGTTCGTGCACTGCACTAAAAACACACAGGGGGAATGAAAAGCAGCCTTGTGACCCTGACTAAGAAGTATTGGGTTCCCTGAACTTCAGTTAAAGCACAGCTTCCCCTCTGGACCCTGCCTGTGGATGACTCCCATACAGCATGTCTGTCTCATGAGTCAGTTCACAAAGGCTGTGGATCAGTGCCTCAGTAAAAAGGCCAGGTCACCTTCCTCCAGATCCATGATAAGCTAAGTAGACAGACATGTCACCAAGGAAGAGAGCAGCCATGTCTCCAGATGGACTAGAAGTGCCCTGCCATGACAGACAAACCCCATGTACCTTCTGCTGAAGGGCCCTTTCCAGGGACTCCACCTTCATCTGCTCTTTCCGGAGTCCAGCGTGGAGAGCCGCACTCTCTGCCTTTGCCTTTGCGCGAACCTGAGCAATCTCTTCACTGGCTCTGTTACGGTGGTTTTTGTTTGTAGGAAAGACAAAATGCACATGGTCAGCAGGCAAAGACGCAGGATACTAACTACTGACTTCCACGAAATACAGATTCATAAGGACTGACTCCATGATCAGAGGAAGGACAAGAGGCAGTGACTCACAAAATTAAACTTACATCAAACTGCTACGGAAATTCCTACAGCACATACCAATGGCAGGACCAAACTCCAGGACTGCAACAGCCTTTACAAGTTCTATTTCATGAGAAAGTGAAATCACCTGTTTTTATAACAATTAATTTGCAGTAAAGACTCTAGTAGAATGGTGGGCTGGCTCATCCATGATCGTATAATGGTGGAGTCGTTCTACAAATTTTGTTTTTCACTTAATAGTGTACAAAGGTCATTACACATTAAACTACATACATCAACCTCTTTTATTAGACTGCAGAGCTAGAACACTTCTTAACTGATGGGTATTTATCATATACACTGGTTGACACTTTTTCCCATTGTGAATAGCATTGCACTAAACACAATCAAGATACTGATGTCTGTTAATCACAACCCTCAAAGAAGTGCCTTTGCTGAGATGCCAGCTGATTAACATCCAGTTAACTGATGAAAAGATGCTAAAATCTTACCAGCAGTAAAAGACATGCAAACTAAAATGATAAGCTTTTTTACATGGTGTATGTTGGGGATTTAACACAGGGTTCTGTGCACAGTAAGCAGGTACTCTTTCACTGAGTACTCTTGCAGACCCAAAACAATGAAATTTAAAAATCTGTCAGATTGGCAAAAATGAACCAGAATGGTTCTGTTCTGTGTTGACCAAGAATACAAGGGAAAGGCAGGATCACACGGTGACAGGAGAGATGGAAACCACCATTGTCTCCATGTGGGGCTTAAGTGTGGTGACCAGGACAATTTAAAATACACACATTTATGGCTCAGTAATTCCACTTTTAGTTAACTATCCACAGAAATACTCTGTTCTTTGTGTGACACTCTTCTTAATGAAAAAGAAAAATGCAAAGAAATATCACAGCCCTACAATCTACTAAAAGAATTAGACTGAGCTACATGCTGTGGCATGACTTTGATAGGCTACTAAGTAAAAAAGGAAATGTGGAATTAGGATTGATATATACTTCTTAAAAGTCCCAAATCATTCAGGGTAGTATTATATAAAGGCAAAAGAAAAGACAAGGGGCTGGAGAGATGGCTCAGTGGTTAAGAACACTGGCTGCTCTTGCAGAGGACCTGGTTCAGTTCCCAGCACCCACATGGGGGCTAACAACGATCTGTAACTGCAGTTCCAGGGGATCTGACACCTTCTTCTGACCTCCGTGGCACTGTACATGAGTGAGCTTACACACATGCAGGCAACACACTCATACGCATAAAATAATAAATAAAATATATTAAAAAAAGAAAAGACAAGGACATGTAACCAATCTCTACTAAGAGGACACACAAGGGTAGAAGGGAGAGAAACACATGCCTACAGACGGGAAAACACATCACAAGATGCACACACTGTGTTACTTTCAGTTAAAAAACTAAGGTGGGAGCCAGGCATGATGGCACACACCTTTAATCTCAGCACCTGGGGGCAGAAACAAGTGGATATCTGTGAGCTCAAGGCTACTCTGGTCTACATAGCAAGTTCTAGATCAACAAGTGCTACACAGTAAGATCCTGTTTCAAAAAAAAAAGGAAGAGAAGGAGGAGGAGGAGACAAGGAAGAGGAAGAGGAGGAGGAGAAGGAGGAAGAGGAAGAAGAGGAGGAAGAGGAGGAGGAAGAGGAGGAAGACAAGGAGGAAGAGGAGGAGGAAGAAGAGGAGGAAGAAGAGGAGGAAGAGGAGGAGGAAGAGGAGGAGGAGGAGGAGAGGACAAGGCGGTGGCCGCCACTCCTGGAGTAAATTTTCTAAAACGTATCACTGGACTTATGGATTGAAAAACATCAAGCCATTAAAGCACCAGAAGGAAAACCTGAGGGATATTTCCACCTAGAACAGGGAAGCTTTTTATTGCTGTGACAGAAGATGCAAAGGCTACAAAATGAGTAAATGATACTTTACTGCACTGAATTCCTTTTCTGAGCTGGGCATAATGGCATATGCCTGCAAATTCAGCACTCGGGGGCCAAGGCAAGTTAAAGCAAGTTCAAAGTCAGCCTGGGCTATACAGCAAGACTCTAACTCAAAACACAGAAACAAAACATATTTCTATGTATCAAAACCACTGTAAGGCTGGGGATAAAGGCCTGTGGTAGAACTCTTGCCTAGCAGTGTGGAAGGTGGGTTCAATCCCCAGCACTGCAAAGCAAACAAGACACACATACACACACACACACACACACACACACACACACACACAACCGCGTGCACGCCCTTCATAAACAGGGACAAGATAAATTTTAGTCACAATTCATAGTGAAAAGGGCTAGTGTCCTACTATATGAAACACATAAAGTTACAAGAGGCAAAGTGCAAAGAACAGTCAAACATAGTCAGGTAAGTGTTTAAGTAGATAACTGATGAACTACATTTAATTTTACTAAGAAAAATGCAAATGAAAACTACCTTGAATAAAAGAAATGCTCCTTGCCAAAACTCAGAAAAACTTACACTGAAACCATTTCCCCTTCTACATTCAAAGATAACGTAAAGTCAGCCGGTTGGCGAGCCTGTAGGGAAACATGCGCTCGGACTTTGGATCAGGTGTACGCTGATTAAGTATAATGGTGTCAATTCGACAACATTCACCATAAGTACAAATCCATGTACTTTTTGGCCTCCAAATTCCTCTCCTTTTATGAGAAGGGTAAGTCACAGGATGCACACAAAGGATAACCCACAGCAGTACTCACTACAGCACCTTCTGTAAGCAAAGATTTTCAGTAGCCATAATGACCAGCAGGAGCTGGCTGCTCAAATGAACACCTCTGACAAATGCCAGGAGGATGCTCCCTGTGGACGTGGGAGGATTCCCAAAGAAATGCCAGGAGGATGTTCCCTGTGGACATGGGAGGATTCCCAAAGAAATGCCAGGAGGCTGCTCCCTGTGGACATGGGAAGAGTCCCAAAATCATACTGTTATGCCAAAAAAATTAAAACGAAGGGGGAAGCATGTGTGGATAAGGAAACATACAGACTAACACTGATCACCTAGGGGTAAAAAAGGGAAACGGGGAATGGTGAAAGGGGCATGTGCTGGATGGCACTGGCTGGCGACCTGGCACACAGGGCATGGGGACCTTCACTTGGGGACTCTCCTCTATACACTGGCCTGTGTCCACATCTGTGAGGCATTTTCTTGATTGTTGAGCGATGTGGAAGGCCCAGCTCACGGTGAGTGGTGCCACCCCTGGGGACGTGGTCCTGGGTCGCATAAGAAAGCAGGCTGAGCACAGGCTGGAGGGGCAGCCAGTGAGCAGCGTTCCTCCATGGTCTGTGCTCCAGCTCCTGTCTCCAGTTCCCTCACTGATGGACTGTCACTTGGAAGAGTAAGGCGACAGTAAACCCTTTTCTCCCCAAGCTGGTTTTAGTCGGAGTGCTTCATCACAGTCATAGAGGAGCAAACCAGGACAGGACAGGGGTAAGAGGGACATACTATGTACATCGGTGGCTTTTTGTACTTTTTAATGTTTTAATCAGACAAAGAACATGATGGAAAAAATGAAATAAAATACACACAAACACAAACTTGGAAGTTGTAACAGTAAGTTTTTGTTTTACAAGCAGAAATACAAACAGCAAAAGGTACAGGTATGTATTGCTTTAAAAAAATATATATATTATTTATTATTTTTATTTTATGTGTATGTGTGTATTACCTACATGCATATAAGTGCTGTTGGATCCCCTGGAACTGGAGTTACGGTAAGTTGTTAGCTGCCATGTGGGTGCTGGGATTCGAACCTGGGTCTTCTGCAAGAACAGTCAGTGTTCTTAACCGCTGAGCCATCTCTCCAGCCCCAGGTATGTATTACTTTTTAGATTAAAAAAATAAAGCTTCTGGGGATGGAGAGATGGCTCAGCAGTTAAGAGCAATGACTGCTCTTGCAAAAGGACCCAGTTTCAGTTCTCAGCACCCACATGGTAGCTAACAGCTGTCTGTAACTCCAGTTCCAGGAGATCCAACACCCTCTTCTGGCCTCTGTGGCACTGCAGGCATGTGATACATATACATACATGTAGATAAAATGCCCATACACAAAAAATAAAAATAAATAAATCCCCCAAATTAATTAATTAAAGCTTCTGTCTCTCACCCCCGACCAGCATCATGACAAGTGAAATTCAAATGCGTGAGCTCTTACTTGTCCAGCTTTTCCTCTGCATGAGTTTTCAGGGCCTGGTATCGCTGCTCTTCTTGTTTAACTCTGGCTAAATAATCCTGGGCACATTTTTTCAAGGCTTCTTCATTCTATTTCAACGGGAAAATTAAAAACAGATATGTATTTTTCTTACACCATGTATCAGAAGTTTCATTTTGTAATGGGAAAGCCCAATTAATTGAGATGTATGTGATTTATAATACATGGTAACTTGAACAGGTACATGCAATTCTCACTGAAGAGATTTTACATAATTTCTTCCTGTCCCAATCTGCAACATCACACAGAGTTTAGTTTTCCAATACAACTTCTTTCTTAATGCCCACATCAGATAAACTAGCCGGTCACATCTTTATGTGTTGATTTTTGTATTTTTGGTTTTCTAAGACAAGGCTTCACTACTTAGCCCAAACTGGCCTTGAATTCTGCAATCCTCCTGTCCTGGGCTTTTCAGTGTTAGGCGTACAGGCCTATACTATCATTTTAATTTTAACATAAAAACAAAGAATTTCAAGGGCTAGGCATGTAGCTCAGTGACAGAGCAGTTGCTTAGCACATACAAGGTCCTGCACTAGACCCACCAAAAAAAAAAAAATTCCGTAAGTATCTTATTGATAGCATACAACTAAATGATTACATTTTGTTTCTTTTATAACACATACACAGCCTGGATTTTTTTCAGTGAACTAAGATCATATCTACCTTTACTAACATCAAAAAGGTGAATAATGAAAAAGAACATTTCTATAATTCTCCTACAGTCTGAGGGCTCCCGTTCCTGTACTCTAACCCATACTCTGGTCGTGTCTGGGGTTCACGGGCTTTATCAAGTAAAGGAATACCCAAGGCACACCACCCCACAAGCCAGCTGCTGGAACAACTTCCAGAAAAAAATAATTAATTAATTAAATGAATAAAAATAAATAAATAAATAAATGGATGGAAAACCAGCTCCACTGGAATGGAAAGTCAACACGACCCACCATGCCAAGTCTTACAAAAAAGGCTACAGAGCACTCTGACACTGGTGGTTGGGCTGTTGCCAAGAAAGCACATCAGCAGGCAGGAGACGGAGCCACGAAGGACGCGCTACCTTCTTGAAACCCTCCAGTACACCTTTCAGGTTTTCATATCTCCTGAAGAGATCAGAAAGGGACCTTTCCACGGAGTTCAGGTCAGCCAGGGCCTGCTCCTTCTCCATGGTCAGCTGCTGGAAGCTCTTCTGAGAAGTCCTATTTGTCCTCTGCTCGTCTTCTAGGAATCACAAGTCAAAAGGAGCAGCTTATTTAGTAAGCAGAGCTAATCACTACACTCAGTGAGCCAAGGAGTGTTCTTGGTGGTGGAGGCCCAACCTGGGTGCAAAAAATTCCCACCTTCAAGGACTTACAATCTATTGAGAGGACACATACAGTGACAAGAGACAGGGATCTAAGTGGGGTGAGAGAGGGGCCAAAGGTCAGACTTGGTGTTCAAAAAGTGGCCTCTCCAGAGAAGCAAAGGAAGCAGAGACTCAGGGAGAGCTGAGAGGAGCACTGCAGCTCTGGAGAATACTTGGCATAGCGCAGGCAGACCTGGCCAAGGCCAGGCCAGAAGGCTGTTGGCGATGAGGGCACTGTAAAGTATCTTTTCGGTACTTAAATTCTGGAAGATCAGAACTGATTTGATTTAAGGAGTCAATCTTTAGACTAGTGACAAAAAGAACCTCTAAGTTTCAGGGGCATCAGTCGTGTTACTTTGTAAATTCAGCAATGGGTCTGATGGAGGGAAATCAGAACCTGCAGTGAAGTAACATACTATATCAAAACAAATGACTCCCAAGCATGGTGGTACATGCCTAGAAGGACATAATAATCCAAGGGGAGGTCATGGATTCAGAGACTGGGGGTGGGCATGGTGGGACTTGGAGGAGAATGACAATGGGCTGGGAGTGATGTAAATACAGCTCTCATGTATGAAATTCTCCCAAAAAAATTTTTAATTGCGCGGGCTCGCGCGCGCGGGACTTGGAGGAGAATGACAATGGGCTGGGAGTGATGTAAATACAGCTCTCATGTATGAAATTCTCCCAAAAAAATTTTTAATTGCGCGGGCTCGCGCGCAGAGAGAGAGAGAGAGAGAGAGAGAGAGAGAGAGAGGAAGGAAGGAAGGAAAGCTAGAACAGAAAGATGAGCACTGAAAGTTCTCAGCAGACTTCATGGATGTCAGTGGCAAGCAGTGGCCACTGGAGGCTGGGAAAGGTCGTGGGCTGGGGCAGACAGAAGAAGGCTGGAAAATGAGCCCCAGAATGCACTCTACAGCAAAGCCAGGTGACTCCCACTTACCAGAATTATGGATTTATAAAGAACTAGAAAGAACACAGGAATTTGAACATTACCAGAACAAAGAAATGACCAATGTCTTTTTGTTTTGTTTTGTTTGTTTTGAGACATGATCTCACTATGTGACCCTGGCTGACCTAGGACTCACTATGTCAAGCAGGCTGGTCTCAGACTCACAAAAATCCACCTGCCTCTGCCCGAGTGCTGGGCCTAAAGGTGAGCAGCCAGCTTGAAATGCTGAGGAGGCAGAAATGCTAAGTATATTGACTTGATGACTGCCCCTTGTCTTCATGTATGATTTACCACACTGTTCCCCACAGTATGTACAATTACCATGTGTCACTTTAAAAACCAAAGAGAGTAAGACCCCAGAGAGCTAGCTAGCCCCTTCAGCCGTAATGTCATGATGTGGGAAGGCACCAAGAGGAACAGTTCCTTCCACACAGACCTGCCAGAGCTTTGACCTAGGCCTCCCCAGATTCCCAAACTGTAAAGAAACAAATGTTTGTTGTCTATAGACCACTAATCTATTGTTTATTGTCATGGTAACCTGAACAGACTAAGACAGGCTTAATGGCTCATGCTTAAAAAGAAGCCTTTTTCCTTACCAATCATTTGAGCAATGGTCTTTTCATATTCAGCCACAATTTTCCTAAATTAGAAAAAATAGTTTGTTATCAGAGAATACTTTTAAACAATAGAAGCCAGAGAAATATTGTCCCAAGCAAATTCATTAACATATGATAACACATTTATATAAATCATTTATTTTTTTACTAAAGTTCAGAAAGATTTTATATATATATTTGGTCTTTTTTTGAGACAGAGTCTTTCCCTGAAGCTCCAGCTGGACTGGAACTCATTATGCAGACCAGACCGGCCTTGATCTCACAGAGCTCTGTCTGCCTCTGCCTCCCAAGTGCTAGGATTAAAGGCCTGAGCCGCCATATCCGGTCTAAAGATTTATATTCTTGATGCAAAGAAAAGAGAGAAGAAAAAACAAAGGAAAGAAAAATAAGGTTTATGTCTTTTGTGGTGTTTTTGTTTTATGGTGCTAGAAACTAAGCTCAGGTCACACACAAGCTAAACATGAGTGTACTAACCTCTGAGCTACATCCAAAGATTTTTACAGTTTTATATTTAAGAAGCTGTCCTGATTAATCCCTAATTGTTAATTTGACACAATTTAGAGTCACCCAGGAAGATGGAACCTCAACTGAGGAATTTCCCAGATCAGACTGGTCCCTGGCCATGTTTGTGAGAGACTGAGGTTGATGATCAAGAGGCTATATAAGAAAGCTAGCAGAAATCAGGGCGTGGTGGCACATGCCTCTAATCCAAGCACTCAGGAGGCAGAAGCAGGAGGATCTCTCTGGGAGATGGGGGCCAGCTTGGTCTCCACGGTACGTTCCAGGCCAGCTGGGGCTACAGGGGAACCCTGTCTCAAAAAGAGAGGGAAAAAAAAAAAAAGAAATCTATTAACTTTGTGTTCTGTTACTATGCTTTTTATAATGCACTTGGTACTTATGTATTATAAAGACACCTCCATCACTGACTATATTAATCTTCTTTCTCTGTATTCCAAATGGATATTTTCATACAGATTTTTGTTGATTCTTTAAAATGACAAGAATTGTGTGAATTCTGTTTACATGTGATAGTCTAAATAGTCCAAAAAAGCTGTAGCATTTGAATAAATAACTAGTCAGCACTAATGCATGCGATGACATTCTTATCTCAAAGTGCTGTGCAAAAAGCAAAAAGCCCTCAAGCTCCCAGTGGTTTTCTAACTGGAAACAGTCCTGCGTTAAACCGACAGCGCACAAAGGCACCCAGAGCCCTGACGCCCGCTAACCTCATCTCCAGGACTTCCTGGCGGGTCTCCTCATATTTTTTCCTCCATTCATTTGCTTCAGTCTCTTTGGTGATTATCTAGATTGCAAGAGAGCTTGATTTTACTAATCGATCTATTACAGTTTGAATTTATGATTAGAAACAGAAAATAACACATGACCAAGTTGGACTCAAGACACTGAGCATTTAGGAAGGTAGTACCTCAACAATTGTACATAACACTCCCAAACATTTCAAAAAGCGCCCTCTCATCCAACTAGGATCATGGAATATAGCTATCATCAGGGTAAGGGTGAACACAACTGCTCCCTAACATATAAACAGTTACAATTCCTTTGGTTTGGTTTTAATTTCTGGTTTATTTTGAGACAGAATCTTACCATGTGCCACCCTTAGACTTGGGATTCTTCTGCCCCAGCCTCTCAAGTGCCAGGATTTGCAGGCACATACCATCACACTCAACAGCACTTTTTTTTTTTTTGTCTTTTTGACAAAACCCAGCTGGCTATATAAACCAGGCTGGCCTAGATCTCACAGAGCTCCGCCTGCCTCTGCGTCCTGAGTGAAGAGGTGAGAACAAGAAAGTTTTTACCTCTTCTCTTATCAAGGTGAGCACAGCAATCTTATCGGCTTCGCTAAGGCAAATCCCATCCAGGGGGCTCTCACCACCACAGGCCACAGACACAGGGGCTTTTTCTGAAGAGGGCTCCAACAGTCCCTGTGGGAAAGGGGTTGCATTTAATATAGTTAATCTTCAGCTACTTTACCCCAAAATTCCTCTACAATTTCCTCATTACAAAATCTATCAGACCCTTTAAAAATCTCTTTTCAGAAGAAACAGCAGGAGGGTGACTTTAAATAAGCAACCTAGTTACAATACTATAAAGAAAAATGGTTCCAATGAGTACCACAGTAGTCTTGGGTTTGTGGAACAGATAACCTAGAAAAGTTTTTGTCTTATAAAAAGCGGGGGGGAACACCATAATTATCAAGTGGTCAGTTACCAAAAAAATTACAAGCTAAAGGGACCTGGGAACAATCCCAACCTCAAATTGTGTGTATAGTTGATAAGTTACTGATTTATAGTTAGTCCATTTTCTGCTATCATATTTCAGCTGAGACTAAAGAGAGTCCAATGTAAACTTAGACCGGTAGCTTTTAAACTTTTCTGGGTCACTGTAGCTTCATACTCTCTCTAAATGTTCAATACACACATGTAATTTTAGCATATATCTTTACAGACCTTAGCCATGGCCCAATTTATAAACTTAGTCACAGAAAAGGGAAATACCAAAGCAGTGTCCATTCCAGCAGCACGGGGTGGAAGGGGTCTACCCAGAGCCTGTCTCTATCCCTAGAGCTGGAGGGCACTTGCAGGGGCAGCCTCTAACACAGTTCCCCCTAGTCCCCAACTCCAAGTACTAATCTCTGTGTAATCACATTTTAGGTGGAGACTGCAATCAGTGACTCACTAGGACATGGCAATAATCATGGATGTCATTTCTGAGAGTACACCACTTAGTCTCTGGCGTCTATGTATGGAGATACTCTATGGAAAAGCCCATGTGGAAAAGAACTTGTGTGTCTGCCAATAACCATGTAAGCTTGGTGCAAATCCACCCTAACTTAAGCCTAAAGATGACTTATAGTTCTGTTCAATACATCGATCAAGAGAGGCCTTGAATCAGAGGACATGGTAAAACTGCCCTGAGATTCCCAACTCACAGAACAACGAAGTAATTAATGCCTGTTTCTTATTTTAAGCCATTGAGGATTTGGAATAATCTGCAAGAGACAGAGAGCCAACATACTCCTGGACAGTGGAGCCATCACATTAACTTCCTGTGTCCAGTTTCCTATCAAGGAATTTGCAGGGGGTAGGGGAGGGCTGGAGAGATGGCTCAGCAGTTAAGAGAACTAGCTGTTCTTGCAGAAAACCCAGGTTTGAATCCCTGAACCTACAAGGCAGCTAACAGTGATCTATAACTCCAATTCTAGGGGTTCTGATACCCTCTTCTGTCTTTTGTAGGCACTGCATGACACAGGTGCACTTACATACATGCAGGCACAACACTTATATATATAAAATACAAATAAATAAAATTTTTTTAAAAAGAAGAAACTTTCTTGGGCTAGGGCTGTGGCTCAGTGTTAGAGCACTTGCCTAGCAAGCTCAAGGGCCCAAGCCTTAGCCATACACCCCCCCCACACACACACCACACACCACCACATACACACACATACCACATACACACACCACACACACACACACCCCCCCACACACACACCACACACCACCACATACACACACATACCACATACACACACCACACCACACACACACACACACACACACACACACACACACACACACTTTCTCACCAGCTAGCTTCCGCTATAACTCACCTAAAGCAGATAACACACTGGGTCAGGTTGACGTATTTTACTTTTCCAATTCTAATTTAATACATTTCACAATTGGTCTTTTGTGAGTTCTTATTATTTTACATCGAGTCGAGTCCTCAAGCCTAGGAAACAGCTTTTCTGTGTCTCCCATGACCATCATGTTAGCAAGAATTTGGGAAACAAACCTGAATTTCACATTTCATTTGTGGAGGGGATGACTGAGTTCAGTCTGCCTGCTTATGTCACAGCTCAGTGCTAACATGTGCTGTCTTTTAAAGGCAACATTGAGCTGGAGGTGAAGAACAGGCTGTGGCTGCTAGTTGATGCGCTCAGGCAAGAGGCTCCAAAGCTGCTCGCTCACTCCTGGCCACACGCTACAAGCCTCACCATTCAAAATGCAACAATTCTTATGAAGTGACCAGGGCAGAGTTTATGCTATGGTCCATTTTAGTTAACTTTTCCAATCTTTTAGGTTTAAAATTTTATATTACTTAGCCCCCATTATTGGTTATCAGTACTGAAAGTCCACAGACTCTGCCCTTACACAGACCTGACCAATCTCTTTTAGGACTGGGCCAGAATCCACTGCATGTTGAATAAAAATGCTTGATGCCCTCTTTGAGTGCTATGCATGACACAGGTGCACTTACATTCATGCAGGCCATACACTAATACACATAAATTTTTTGTTTTAAGTAAAATAAATCATTAAAAAAGACTTCTTAAACCAGGCGTGGTGGCGCACACCTTTAATCCCAGCACTCGGGAGGCAGAGGCAGGTGGATCCCTGTGAGTTCAAGGCCAGCCTGGTCTACATAGTGAGTTCCAGGACAGCTGAGGCTAGCCTGTTCAAGTTCCAAGCCAACTGATGCTATAGGGAAACCCTGTCTCAAAAAACAGAAAAAAAAAAAAAAAGAAAGAAGAAAAAAGAAAAGAAAAGAAGATTTCTTAAAAAAAAAAAAAAAGATGTGCTGTGCCCTAACTGCACGTGTAACTGTGCTGGGAAGGAAGAGGAGACTGGGCCCTTCTCCCTTTCAGCCAACTTGGCCTCACACGTTTGTCTCAGCCACACCCACCACGCCAGGCACAAGACTGTGTCAAGAATTCATGTAACAGAGAGAGGTTAACAACATCACATTACAGTTCTTTACTTGGCACATTAAAGACCAAGATTCTTTTCCCTTCTGTAGTGCTGGGGATGGAACCCATGGGCCTTGCCCTCGCTAGGCAGGACTCTTCCACTAAGGTACACTCTCTCAGCCTTTAAATGGAAGTTTCTTTATATAATGTCAAATTAACACTCTAATATTAATTTATGCCAGAGTTTACGTGGGATCACTTTAAAGAGGTCACACAGAAGATACATTGCTCCCACACCTTGTCACAGCTTGGATCCTTCCATGTTGTCATTCCCTTTCGCCCTCACAACTCTCTACTGAGGCAGTCAGGTGGTGCTCATTTTATGGATGAATACATTAGTAATCAGGAAGTTTCCCTTTGTTTCAAGAACTGGGTGAATCATCCGCAGCTACAGCCACACAGATGAGCGCTTCATCTACTCAGCCCCCTCTCCTCCCATCACCCATTCTCCATCTTTACACAGAGAAGATGCTAAGAAGTACTCTTGATGCACTTGGAAACCTTTAAGGAACTGGTTCCCGAACCATAAAGCAGGCTGCTCTGGTAATGGTGCAGTCTCTTCCTCTCGCAGGATGGAGCAGAACTGCCTCTCCCACAGATGAGGAAGCCGAGGCTTGAGTCCTCACCATGGCTGCACCAGGATCAGATGCCCTAACTCCCTAGGAAGCTGAGCACTGAGTTTTCTAAGCCAAGGTGATTTCTGTGTGAAAACAAATACCACTGTGTGTGAGGCCCCGGTGGGAGGACAATGCTTCGGTTCCTCATGTGTTGTATGCGTTCTGCCTTCCAACTTCCTGCCGTGCTCCTAGCTTCTGAGGTTAGGCATCTAAATCCTCTAGGGAAATACCGTGGTCATGGCTCAATAGTGAACACCGAAAACAATTTAGTGGCACAATCTATCCTCCACTCAAATGAGATTATTCTCAATTCCTTATAAAATATGTATTTTTCTCACTGTCTCCCTTTGTGCAAACCAACTCTCCTGCCCGAGTGTGCTCTCATACCCGATCTATCTGGAAACCTTTCTTCCTTTAACACTTATCCCCCCTCTCCCAAAAACCCCGACAGGTACCTCCTTCACCAAGTGGTCAAGGTTACCTCCACCAATAAAGACACACTGATACCCACATTACCACTTCTGTTTCATCTGTGCTAGAAACAGATAAACTGAACTTAATTGTAGAGATACATTAGAGGAACCCAAACTGACAGACATTCTATAAAATAAATGGCCCAGGGGTTGGGGAGATGGTTCAGTGGTTAAAGGTACTTGTTGCTGTGCAAGCACGCAGACTGGAGTTTGGACACCAGAACCCACATAAATGCCAGGTGGGTAAGGCCATTCCAGTGTAATTCCAGCCTTGCAAGATGGAGATACGGACCTGTAGACCAAGCTCGCAGACTAGCCATAGTGTGAGGTCTGACTGAGAGAAAAGGTGGAAGAGAGGTGGAATAAGATTCCTCCTATCAGTCCTGGGCCTTCACAGGCACATACGCACACACGTGCTCCCACATACATGCAAACATGTATGCACACACATACACATGAAAAGAAGAAAACAACTAGCCAGCACCCTTCAACGCTGCTGAGGCACTCCAGACAAGGACTGAGGAGCCCTCACAGAGAAGCCATGACAACTAAACGTAGTGTAAGGGCCTGACACAGAATCTGTACCCAGAAAAAAGACTTTAGTGGAGCAGTTATAAAAATTGAGTAAGTTTCACATATTAGGTACCAGCACGGCATCAGTGTTAAGCACATTAGCCATTTGGGCAACTGTACTGTAATTACATAATGCTAACATTTAAGGAAAGTGGATGAAAGATACATAAGAATCCTTTGAACTCTTTTTGTAAGTCTAAAGCTAAGTGAAAATGAAGAATTTAAAAGATTTTATTTCAATTATCTCAGAGTAGCCTTACTGAACCTGCCATATAGCTGGTGAGCACTAACTCCCACAGCCCCTGGGAGACATTCCACTATAGCATCTGCCGCACAGTATTGATGGTTTGCATTTCATATCTACTTTCAGTACAGAAATATACTGCAAGCCATATGCAATTTAAAGTTTTCTGCTAGCCACAAGATAGTAAAAACCAAATAAAACTCATTTTAATCTGGAGTCTAGACTGGCTTAGTACTGGCTAAGCACTAGGTTGGTCTTGAACCTGGGGCCATTTTCATGCTTCAGCCTCCCAAGAACTGGGATTACAGATGTGAGCCAGCATGCCAGGCATCATTCATTCATTCATTCATTCATTCAGAGACAGGGTCTCCCTGTACCACCCCAGCTTGCCTGGACTCACTATTGAGACCATGCTGGCCTTGATCTCAGAAAGACCCACCTGCCACTGCCTCCCGAGTGCTGTGATAGGTGTGCATCACCACACCCTGCCTAATGTTTGATGAATTATTTACAGATTCTTTTTTAAAAAATCTTTTTGAAAGAGGGTCTCTCTGTAGCCCCAGCTGGCCACACATCTCACAGAGATCTACCTGCCTCTGCCTCCTGATTGCTGGGACTTAAAGGTGTGTGCCACCATGCCGATTTTTTTGTTGTTGTTTTGGTTTTTTGTTTTTTGGCCTGGCTTTAATTTTAATAGTATAGTTTAGTTTCTCTTGGTAGTAGTCAACATAAAAAGTTATTGAGACATTTATTTAATATGCCTTTTTCGGTGTACTGTCTTCAAAAGCCGGTTGTATTTCACATACACAGGATGTGCTGGATAGCTTTAGTATCAACTTGACACATCTGGGTTGAAGGAGCCTCAAGGGGGGAATTGTCTCTATTGAACTGGCCTGTGGCCATGTCTGAGGGGCATCTTCTTGATGAGTGATGTGGGAGGGCCCAGCCCACTGTGGGTGGTGCCACCCCTGGGCAGGTGGGCCTGTGTTGCATAAGAAAGCAGGCTGAGCAGGGGCCAGGGGAACAAGCCAGTAAGCAGCGTTCCTCCATGGCCTGTGCTCCAGCTCCTGCCTCCAGGTTCCTGCCCTGAGTTCCTACCTTGGGCTCCCTGAATAACTACAACATGGGAGATGTAAGCTGAATAAACCCTTTCCTCCCCAAGTTGGTAGTGATCAGAGTGTTTTGTCATAACAACGGAGAAACAAACTAGGACATAGGACATCTCAATTCAGACTAGCAACAGTTCAAGTACTCAACAGTCACATACGGATAATAGCTGTTGTACAGAATACTATACGTAACTGTTAGCTCTTCAAATGAAGAAATGATTCATAATATATATGCATGTATGTGACTGTACCAGGGCATGCATGAAGGTCACAGGGTTTTGTGAAACTGGTGGGTCCCAGGGGTCAGGTTCTGGCAGTCAGGCTTGTGTGGCAAGCACCTTTACCTGCTGAGCCATCTTTAGCCAGACCCCTTTTCTGACCATCACTTAACAGTAACCAGAATTTATTTAACAAATTAGTGTGGGCTTCAAAAGCAAATGCTAAACCCTGAGCCTCACCTCCTCCGTCCAAGCACGAGAACTTACAAGCACAGCAGACCCGTCTTTCTCCATCTTCTGGCACGTCTCTTTTTCTAACCCTAAAGCAGAGAAAGTCATCCTTATAGTAATCCAAATAAGTGATTCCTTTGTTCCCAGTGAAAAACAGGGAAACCTGATACATGCCCAGAATGACTGAACACACAGCATTTCAAGATTTTTAGGAGGAGCACTGGCATTCTGTTCAACTCCGTTTGGTTAAAAGTCCGTAAGTTTCAGAAGAAACAGGCATGCTTAGTTAGCCACTACCAGTCAAACCTCGGGCAGAGGGGCAGGCCTGCCCCCTTGTGCCCAAAGTTGAGCACAGGAGCTGCACTCACTGGGATTATTTCAGAGAGGGAATTCAAGCGAGGAAAACGACACTGAACACTCTTTTATTACGATGTCTGAGTACGCTGAAATTCTAGCTCAGAAGAGCGTCTCCAATTTAATTAATGCAGCAGAGAAAATGAAAATAAGCCTTTAAATTCAAGTCTGGAAAAACTAAGTTTGTTTTCTTTCCCACACCCTTCCCTTCACTTTCCTTATCAGCAGGTGATGTTCAAAACAGAACATACCCCTGCTGGAAAATTTAAACATAGAAAAGCATACAAAACATTAAAGCTAAAAAGCTTCATATTGCGATAACTAAATATTATTTTAGTCAACAGTTACTACAAACAAAAGTGTGACCACCATACCCCTACTCGAACCCCTCAAAGCACCTCCAAACCTGTGAGCTACAATTCCACTCCCTGTCTGTCCCAGACTCACAGAAAGCCAGTGGGCATTTTACCAACATGGTAGGTTCCCTCCTATCACTGTGTGGTATCTTCATTCTTTGAAGAGTAACTATATACAGACCCAATCAAGCTCTCCCTCCACTATCACCCTCTCCAGGACACAGATTGATGCCTGGTACCAGTGCCAGGGATGACATTCTGCCTATAGCCATGGCCTCTGCTTGCTCCTTTGAAAGAGCCGACTGATTACAGTGAAATGGTTCATTTAAATCTGTTGGTCCCCAAAGCCAACTGGCCTGTTTACTAGCTTTGAGGGCAGCACTGCATCTAGCAGAGCCCTAGCTCTTTACAACCCCATTCAAGGAAGTGCCTCCAGGGAGGAGGACTACATTTCAACAAACATTTCCCATGTTACTGTAAGAGAGGAAACCCAGACACATCTCTCACAGTCCCCGACCTTGTGACAGTTACATTGTCGCCCCTTCTACAGTGAGTATGCTAAAGAGTACAAGCACAGCACACGTAGCCAGGGAAACTGCTCAGGGACAACGTCTGCGCACTGTTCACAGATGGTGTTCGAGTGCGCACTTGGCTCCCCAAAGGCCATGAACCATTAATGAGTCTCCACGGTTCCAACAGACCACTCCCTCTGTACTCCATCATGCTTCTGTGAAGCTGTCCATAAAAAGACGGTTCAACTGGGTCTGGAAAGATGGCTTGGTGGTCAAGAGCATGGACTGCTCTTGTAGGAGACTCAAGTTCAGTTCCCAGCACCCATGTCAGATGGCACCTATCTTCAGAAGGATCCAATACCTCTGGCCTCTGCAGGTACCTGCACTCACATGCACACACAGACACATAGTTAAAGGTAATTAAAATAAATCTTTAAAAAGGCAAAACGAAACAATGTAGCCCTGGCTGGCCTGGAACTCCCAATCAAACCAGGCTGGCCTCAAACTCAAGGGATTTCACTGCCTTTGTCTCCCAAACAGCTAATTATTAAAGGTGTGTGCCATCATGCCGGTCAAAAATAATAAAAATAAATCTTAAAAAAAAAAAAAAAAGATTTCAAGCTGAGTGTGGTGGCACACACCTTTAATCCCAGCACTCAAGAGGCAGAAGCAGGCAGATCTCTATGAGACTGAGGCCAGCCTGGTCTACATAGTGAGTTCCAGGCTAGCTGTGGCTACCGGGAGACGCTGTCAAGCTGGAGACGGAAGCTCAAGCATGTAACCCCAGCACTTAGGGGGCAAAGGCAAAGGGATTTGAACATTTGAGGACAGCTTAGTCTACATGGTGTGTTCCAGGACAGACAGGGTTACAGGGACCCTGTGTTGAAAAATAAAATCAGAACAACTCAACAAAAACCATATACTTTTCTGTTTCTTTGGCCTTCATTTTAGAAGGTTCTTGTAAAAACATCTATTAATGTGGGCATGACAGTATAAACATGTAACCTCAAACTCAACAAGTAGAGGCAGGATGTGGAGTTCAAAGGCCAGCCTGGGCTACACAGCAAGACCCTGACTCAAAAACAGAAGAGTTGGGGGTATAGCTCAGTGGAAGAGTGCTTGCCTGGCATGCACAGAGCCCTGGGTTTATCTAGCACTGCAAAAGCACAAAGGAAAGCACATGATATGAAATAAATTCATATACTTTTCTCCTTGGTATCATTTTTGTTAGAGGTCTCAGCCATGAACTTTGCAATGAGAAGGGAAAAAAGACACTTTGCCCTGCTAGCTGTGTGACCTTGAACAACTTACTTAGCAACTTTGTTTTTCTGAAGAATGGTGAAAGCTTAATAACTACTGAGGAGCCCCCCTTACACTTAATAACTACTGAGGAGCCCCCTTACGCTTAATAACTACTGAGGAGCCCCCCCTTACACCTAAGAACTACTGAGGAGCCCCCTTACACTTAATAACTCCTGAGGAGCCCCCTTACGCTTAATAACTACTGAGGAGCCCCCATTACACCTAATAACTACTGAGGAGCCCCCTTACACTTAATAACTACTGAGAAGCCCCCTTATACTTAATAACTACTGAGGAGCCCCCGTTACACTTAATAACTACTGAGGAGCCCCCGTTACACTTAATAACTACTGAGCCCTCCTTACACTTAATAACTACTGAGGAGCCCCCTTACACTTAATAACTACTGAGGAGCCCCCCATTACACTTAATAACTACTGAGGAGCCCCATTATGCTTAAAAACTACTGAGGAGCCCCCCCTTACACTTAATAACTACTGAGGAGCCCCATTATGCTTAATAACTACTGAGGAGCCCCCCCCTTACACTTAATAACTACTGAAGAGCCCCATTATGCTTAATAACTACTGAGGAGCCCCCCATTACACTTAATAACTACCGAAGGCCCCGTTGTACTTATTAAGTACTGAGGAGCCCCCGCCCCGTTACACTTAATAGCCACTGAGGAGCCTGCCGTTACATGTAGAACCCTGCCGTTACATGTAGAACACTTAGTGACCACTTAGGGAAGGCACTATGAGTACCAGGTACTATAGTGTCTGGAAGTTAAACAAGAAGCAGAGTAATTACAAAAAGTCATATTACAACGTATTTACAGACCACAATATTTTAAGATGCCCATATTTATGCAAAATTATAGAGAAATTCAATCAGTGTCTCTTGAACACCCTCCACTGATCCCTGCATCCCTGGAAATCTGACAAGCACTTTCCTGTGTCTTCTCATAAAGAAGCACTCCAATCCATCCCACGGTGAGCCAATTCTCTAATCTAAAGCAGCTCCTGCTTTAGGTCTCCAGCACGTCTACGCCCATGTGTAGAAAGATGAAGAGATGCACCCATACCTGCTTCTGAGGATGAAAATGCATGATTTATGGTAGACACAGGAACATTGGAACATTCAAAGTACTCCAGGTCTTCCTCTGGCTCACCTTTCACCTCAGCCCCAGCTGATTTCTGCCCACATGATGTGGATGCCAGCTTCTCCTCATCAGTAGCGTGGCCATCCCTGTTAGAAATGTCTGAGATCTGCGAGATCACTGCTCCTTCCTCCTGAGAAATGCAACAGAGAAGATGCTGACCTTCAGGGGCACTAGTGGGTTAGCAGCCACGGCTGACAGCATGACACTGCGTGCCGACCCGTGTCAGCATCTGAGAGCATGATACCACGTGCCGACCTGTGTCCGCATCTGAGAGCATGACACTGCTTGCCGACGTGTGTTGGCATCTGAGAGCATGACACTGCATGGCGACCTGTGTCAGGATCTGACAGCATGACATTGCATGGCGACCTCTGACAGGATCTGCCACAGGCCCAGCTACAAACCAGGAAGAAAATGGAATCTTCCCTTCCAAACACGAAATGCTACTTTTTCTAGATCTAGCATCCGTGATTTGAGCCTAAAATTTGAAATTTTGAGCTTTTCTAGCCTAAATACATAAATAAGCACTTTGAGTCATCACAGACAGCAGCTTTAAAATTTCTTGTTCATATGCCTAATTTTTTTCAGACACACATTGTGCTCTCAAGTCACATCTAAAAACTTTCAGGATTAAGTATCTTTAGTAACAATTAAACACCTTTCAAAGAATACCTTCAAATAATTACAAATCAGCATAGTCTAAATACCTAAGTAGCTTAATGTAATTTACTCAAGTGATCTGACATCCACACCCTGTGACCCATTTTAAAACTATACAAACATGTTTTTTTTTTTTTTTTTTTTCCTTTTTTAGGACAGGTCTCCTTTTTACCCCCGCTGGCCCGGGACCCCACCTTTATACCAGGCCTGGGAGGATGGTTGACTGCCATTACTGCTGCCCCTCTGGGGAGAATAGCTTCTGTTCCCATAGATGGGAGACTCAGGCTTAGTCACCAGGCTAACTCAGATCTCCCCAGCACCAGCTGCTGCCAAGGAGCTACATCAGCAGGATTGAGCTTGGAGATGGCTTAAGGCCAAGGAGGAATGACTTTCCACTCTCACCACATCCTCAATCAGACCAACCTGAGTACTGGGGAAGGAGGGCTGAGGCCAGAACTGCACTTCAAGGTCTTATCAGACAGACTGAGATGCAGATATACCTTGCCATGGACAAGGACCTAGGGGAGCAGCAGTTCTCAAGGGCAAGAGGCAGAGGATAAGGAGAGGACGATCAGGAACCACAACCCTCAGGCAATAATAGCTTTAAGGGTTCTTTTCTTTTTTTGTCCTTTTTGAGACAGAGTCTCCTTGTAGCCCCAGCTGGCCTGGAACTCACTATGTAGACCAGGCTGGTCTCGACAAACAAGTTCTTCAACTGTCATAAATTTACAATATCCTTTTTTTCTCTCTGAATTTGTATTTCTACTCCACTTCTATCAGGAAGTTATAGCAAGGCCAGGTGTGGTGGTGCACACTTTTAATCTCAGCACTTGGGAGGGAGAGGCGGGTGGATTCCTGTGAGATCCAGTCCAGCCTGGTCTACACAGTGAGTTCTAAGCCAGCTGAGGCTATAGGGAGAAAGAAGCTACGCCATGAAGAAGGAAGAGAGAGCAGATGAGATGAAAAGTGCACTGCAAAGAGGCAAAAATCAGAGAATTTAAAGAAATTCTCCTAATGAAATCTACTTCTGTGACTAAGCTTGTGTATGAGGTGTATGCACACATACATGTGGATCTGTGTGGAGGCCAGAGATCCACACAAGGTGTCTTCCTCCATCACTCCCCGTCACTCTCCACCTTGTTTTTCTGACACAAGGTGTCTCTCTGGACCTGGAGCTCACTGATTTAGCAGACTGGTTGGCCAGCAGATCCCGAGGATCCACCATAGCCACTCCACAGTGCTGGGGTTACAAGCATGCACGGCTGCGCCTGGCCTTTTCATGGGTGCTAGGATCAAGCACAAGCATTTTACCCACTGAGCTCCAGCTCTAAAAGTCTTGTTTCTCTGATTAAGACTATTTTTTCCTTGACCACAAGTCTTTAAGTGTTATTTTTATTCTGGAAAGTTATCATTATAGTTACTAATGAACAATTTATCTTCAAAATACTGCCAGATTTTGGTGGGTTTTTTTTTTTTTGTTGTTGTTGTTGTTGTTTTGTTCTGTGGGTTTTTTTTTTTTTTTTTGGCCTTTTTGAGACAGGGTCTCCTTGCAGCTCCAGCTGTCCTGGAACTCACTATGTAGACCAGGCTGGCCTGGAACTCATAGAGATTTGCCTGCCTCTGCCTCCTGAGTGCTGGGATTAAAGGCGTAAGCCAACAGGCCCAGCCATACTGCAAGTTTTTACAATAATTATCAAACACAGGTGCTACCACGATGTGTGAGTAGGTAAAGGCACCCACCATCAGTCCTGAAGACCTGAGTTCAATTCCCAGGATCCACGTGGTAGAAGAAGACAACCAACTTCCACAAGTTGTCCTCTGACCTCTACAAACATGCTGTGTCAGGTGTGCCCCCCCCACACACAATGAATAAAATAATTACCATGTACAGCAGTATATACTGTTGCACTAATTATTAAAACCTTTACAGTATGTATGCATATATATCTATGTATAACCTTTACAGTGTGTATGCATATGCATCTATGTATGTATAACCTTTCCAGTGTGTATACATATGCATCTATGTATGTATAACCTTTACAGTGTGTATGCATATATGTATGTATAACCTTTACAGTGTGTATGCATATATGTATGTATAACCTTTACAGTAGGTATGCATATACATCTATGTATAACCTTTACAGTAGGTATGCATATACATCTATGTATGTATAACCTTTACAGCAGAATACATAGGAGTTTTGTTTTTTGTGTTTTAGACAACTGAAAATAACTGTCTAATAGTTTTTGCGGTTGAAATTTTCAGGAAGATTTTTTTTTTTTTTTGGTCTTTTTGAGACAGGGTCTCCCTGTAGCCCCAGCTGTCCTGGAACTTACTATGTAGACCAGGCTGGCCTTGAATCCCAAGTGCTGGGATTAAAGGTGTGTGCCACCACGCCAGGCCTAGGAAGATTTTTTTTTTTTAATACAATTGTAGTAGTCAAAGAAAAACTCAGATAGCAAATCTCCACCCCCCTGCTTTTTTTAAAATATCCTAAACTCTATCAAGTTTCTGGTACAAATTCTATTAAATAATGAGTGTTTTATAATTATAGTTATGCTAAAATAAAGTTTAAATAAGAAGAGATCCCAGGAGTCAGTGCTCTGGTTTTAGGAGTTTTTGGTTTGTTTCCCAATTACTTCATATAGTCATGGGTACATATTATTTATTCCTAGAATAAAGTAAGGTCAGTATCAATTTCTGGTTTCCATTTTTATAATTATAATCAGAAGATGAAACCAAAACTATAATAAGATCTATCAATGATTATTCACAAAATGAAGAAGGGAAGTTTTGTAATAAAAATGCCTTTCAACCTCTTGAGCCCTTTCCCAGGATCAGTGCCAAAAGATTCTCTCATCAAACTTATTTCAGGTTCTCCACTGTGTTGAAAGCAATGGACTGGGAAGCCACCTGAGCTTAAAAAATATTTTCTGGGGCTGGAGAGATGGCTCAGTGGTTAAGAACACTAGCTATTCTTGCAGAAGACCCAGATTCAAATCCCAGCACCCACATGGCAGCTAACAACTGTCTGTAACTCCAGTTCCAGGTGATCTGACAGCCTCTTCTGATATCCGCAGGCATTGCATGACATAGGTGCACTTACCTACATGCAGGCAATACATGCATACACATAAGGTAAAAATAATAAAAGTTAACAAAAAATATTTTCTGATTACTAGAGTCAATTACCTCCTTATAACCTAATCCTGATATTTCAAACCATCCCTTTCGTGATCTGAAGAGGTGAACTGCTGGTGGTGCTAGATGCTAAATCTAGAAAGATTTAGAATAGGATTTTTTTAAGTTGAAGGAAGATCATTGTGAGAGGTCCCTTTTCTTCCTAGGTCTTCCTGGATGAGTTCAGGACAGTAAGGAACTAAAACTAGTTTCCTTCAAGCTGAGTACTCAGGCAGCCCTACAGAATGAAACCAGGCAAGAACCTCTGTCTACGAGACATTCTAGTGACAGACACAGACATACCTGAGAACAAGTATCCAGAGCAAGAGACTGAGTTTCGCATGTCCTCACCTTGCAGCCACTCCTGGAAATGAAAGGAAAAAGATGAGCCGGTGTGGACTCTCACTGACAACTCTCCAGTATGAGATGGAGCACACAGCAGGGTGTGGGGAAGCCAAAGCACGTAGCACCACACAATCAGACACCTGCATGGTAGAGATGTGGAGAAGATGCGTGCTCTAGAGACTGACAGCTGGGCTCATTATCTGGCAAACCACCCCAGTCTGTGGTCTGCCAGATGCCAGTAGTCTGGGCCCCACGTGTTTACTCACACGCCACACAACCCATTTAGGTCATCTAAGGGCGGCCTCCCCAGCTAAAGACATGTGGTTCTGATCTTTACTCGCTTGTTTTTGGCGTTCATCAGAAAAATTATCACACTGGAAGAGAGTCTTTGAAAATTCTTTATTGCACAGAAATCTTCTAAGACAGCTCCAGTCTAGACTGGGTGCTTACAGAAAAGAGCCATGGCCAAGAGAGAGTATTAAAGTAAAAATATTTGAATAAAGTATTACCATTCTTAAGTAGTAAGGTGGAGAAAATGAGTACCATGAACTGTCCAATGCCCAGAACTGAGGAAAACTTGGACCACCTGTTATTTTTAGATTAGTATACAATTTGTGATCGCAGGATTAATAGAGATTCTGTTATGTTTTAATGAACTTAAAATATTCAGAAAAAAAATCCCCCCCCACACAAAAAGAATACCCCACAGTCATTTTGCCAACAAAAGAGAATTTTGAAACGTGCACGGTCACTAATCCAGTCCCTTCTCTAATGCTTGCTCTAAGTGTCACCCTCTGTCATCAAACTTAAGTTCACTCAGTAAAATGTATTATCTGCTCTAAGACAGTAGCATCATTCAATAAAAAAAAAAAAAATCCAATTATTCCCAGCATTAAGTAGCAGATCACTTCAAATCACTGCTGTATGGTTGGGGCCAAGCCAGCTTTTAGGTCAAAGTGCCACGTGACATGTGCCAAGCCAGGGGGACAAATGCTCTTGTACCTAAGGCGGAAAGGGCGACCTCCACTCCTTCAGGTACACACGAATGCAAGGCTAAGCCAACTATGAAGTGGCAAATGAAATGCAAAAAAATCATTGTAAGGTCAACTCAGAACAGAAGCCAACATGCAATGGAGAGAAAGCTGGGGTGGAGGTAAGAGGAGACTGCCAGACAGTCTCAGTGACAGGCGAAGTTCATAGCAGGCGTACTTACAACAGAAAACAGAGAAATTTCACTTGCTCAGTAGTCCTGATGCACCAACAAAATGAGAGACAGGAAAGAGACAGACAGATGGGAAAAAGATCATGTGAAAGCTAGAATATTTATCTTTGACTAGTAAATGCAAAAGTTTCACAATTCTTCATATGATGTGAAATACAAATTAAAAATGTCATATTCATGAATGTTAGCACTGGTGTGTGAATGGTATCAAGACCTCAACGCTAATGGAGTGGAGTGATGCAAACACTCAGAAATGATACAGATCCAAATCTGTTGATGAAAAGTAAGCCTCAGAATGCATATAAATGCCTAACACAAAGAAACAGTGTTTCACTACTGAGCATATTTACTGTAACTGTCCAATTCCAGGTCAAAGGCAATGCCTAAACAAAAATACAGTTGAAAAGGTATCTGGTTATGTCCCCAGTAGGTATCTAAGAAACCTACAGTGAGCCAGGCATGGTGGAGCATGCCTAAATTCTAGCAGTCCAGAGGCTGAGGCAGGAGGACGGGAGGGTAAGGCCAGCCTGGGCTCCGCCCACCCCGACTTCACACCACTTACAGTATTTGGCCTGCAGATCCCAAACATGTTGCATGTCTCTATTTTACCTTTTTGTATGTCCCACTGACTCCTAAAGAGCTACTCTAGATGTCAATGTCGTGATTGTTTTTGGTCTTTTCAACAGGTAAAGTGCTCTGTTCACCCTAGCACCACACAGAAGACCCCGTACTCTTTTCTTATAGAAACAGAATTTAAAAAAAAAAATACATCTCTATGATACATTACATCAAGACCTTCATTTCACAAAAACAAAGCAGGAAGAAACGCCAGCAGGTGAGGACGGCATGACCCAAGAGTGGGCATTTCTTGGTTCTAAACACAAAGCATAGAGCACGTTTCTTCTTTAGCCCAGGTTTAATCTCACACAAACGCACTAGCTTCCCACCTTCAGCCTGCAGCTGGAAAAAGGGCTCTCAAGAGACTACAACTTTGGTAGGCATGTCAGAGACAAAGAACCAAGGCAGCAACATGCCTAGCACATACCCCAAGTACTGTCTAGACACAGATATCTAACTTTATAAAACTCACAAGAAAGCTGTGTAGACAGTCAGTCAATAATAGTTTTCAAAACCCGTTTAATTGGTCAGATAAATCAGAAAACAAATCAAGAGAATACCAATGTCATTTTACTCCCCTTACACATACAGGGAGAGACTCTGGAGAACTGATTCCTGTATTGCTCAGCTTCCTTGGTCTTGAGACTGATGCTTCTTCTCTTTAAACCCTTGGATGATTTCTTTTCCAGTATAATTCATAATTTGGTGCTTTCTTACAAGACAATGCTGCTGCAAAGTATTTTCTAGGTGATTTGGTGAAAATCACAGATACAGCACTTAAACTGCCTCTTTTTATTTAAAAAAATTTATTTATTACATTATTTTATGTGTATGAGTGTATTGCCTGCATGTATGTGAGTGCACCCATGTCGTGCAATGCCACAGAGGTCAGAAGAGGGCTTCAGATTCCCCTGGAACTGGAGTTAAGGATGGTTTGTAGCCACCATGTGGGTGCTGGGAATCGAACCTCAGTCCTTTACAAGAGCAGTCAGTGCTCTTAACTGCTAAGCCATCTCTCCGGCCCCTAAATTGCCTCTTTTTTTATTTTAATTTTATTTGTTATTTTTATTTTCTGTGTCTAAGTGTACTGCCTGCATGTATGTAAGTGTACCCATGTCATGCAATGCCCTTGGAGGTCAGAAGAGGGCATCAGATTCTAGAACTGGAGTTACAGACAGTTGTTAGCCACCATGTGGGTGCTGGGAATCGAACCTCGGTCCTCTGCAAGAGCAGCCCGTGCTCTTAACTGCTGAGCCATCTCTCCAGCCTCTACTTAAAGTGCCTCATAACATCTCATCCTCGACATCACTGGTCCATTACATCTAATTTCTCATAAGATGTCACAGGGTTATAAACAGGTATACATCTTCTATTCAACTTTTTTACAATGCAATCCCACAGCAAAGTTAAACTGAAACCTCACGTGGGATATGGCCTGAGGGATCACTCTGGGAACTCCCAAGACTTACCCAAAGTTCATTCAGGTTTTCCAGGAGAAATGGGTGCGTGTGTAAGGAACATGACTAATTTATTCGGGATCAACTGACCATTTAGAATACTCTCAATTCTTATCACGGAAATTTGCTAATGAATCAAAAACACACATAAAGACAAGAATTCTCACCACCACCACCAAAAAACTTTACAACTTTCTATTCTATAAGATCATTCTGGATGTTTTTTAACATTATTGACATGGGACAGGTAATCTGCATAGTTGGAACTTTAGTTTTATCCATAAGAAATCTGAAAATGGTGGACAGCACGGATACCAAATTCACTATACAAAGTGATTCCTGACAAGGATTTCTGAAAAACCTCAAATCTTCACTTGATTATTTCAAACATAATTTTTAAGAAAAAGTATCCAAGGTGGAACGAAATAAACAATTAAGTTAAGGAATCAGAAACAGGGCAGAAATCAACAAAGGAGACTCTGGTACTTGTGACTGCACAGAAGAGCTAGGAAGAGTGAGGACTACAGAAAGCTCTAAGTTTTCGATCTGCCCCACTGTACCACAAACGTTAAATCAATTCACAGAAACCAAAAGTAGCCAGCTGCCAAACTCCCAGAGAACAGAGCAGAGCACCACACCCAGCACCCACTGCCACTCACGTTATTAAACGCGACTTTGCCTTCTTAGGTGATTCTAAGATTTCATTAACATGATTACCAGAGGCGGAACAAAAGTCGCTGCTGGTCAAAGCTGAGGTTGGTTTAAAGGGATCCATGGTTTCGTCAAAGGGGTAGGAGCCTTTAGAGGACAGGGGTGGGGAGTTCTGCAGAATAGGGTAGCTCTCAAAGGGATTCAAGTTAGGGTGATCCCGTTGACTAGGATCTAGCTTAGAAGACATCTGGGAGAGAGGAGTATCTTGGACGGTGGGGTCTGCAGGTTGTCCTACACCTACTGGCTTACTGAGGCCGTCTTTTTGTATCTTAGGTGTCAGTTTGTCACCAGGTTCCCTGCCAAGTTTTCTTGGAAGGGCTTTCCTGGCCTCTGCATTTTCCGCATCTTCTGTAAAATCAAGCTCGAGTTTGAGAGGCGAGTTCCTGGCCTCCTCCTGTAGCTCAACCCCTGAGTCACTGGTGTCGTTACTGAAAACATCCACAGATTCTTTAAGATCAGACGATTTCTGGCCCCAGGTACCTGCAGGGGCACAGGAAAGTGTGTTCTCATCCAACTCATTGGAGAGGGGCGAGCCCACCCTGGCAGGCATTTCCAAGTCTCCCCCAGCTGCTTTCTTCCTCAGGGAGACAGGTCTGGGCTTTCTTAGCTTGCTTCTGCTGGCCACGGGCTCCGGACAGGGGACTGCAGCCTTCATATCCACTTCTGTGAAAGCCTCAAATGTAAGCCCCATGCTGACTTCTGTCACTGGCTTGTCCCAGGTGGCTTCTGGTGCAGCAGAGACCACAGTTACACAGCCATGGGCTGCTTTTGTTTCAAGGGCTGCTGGGATGGCTGTGGAATTCTTGGTTTCTATTGAAAATGGCCTCACTACGGAGATTTTGCTAATATCTTCTTTGACGTTCTTTACTAAGTGAGACTCAATGGTTGTCTGTGGCACCTCATTTTCTGAAGGCTTAGCACTAGGATCAGATGAGCATTTTTCAATTACTTCTGCTAGCAGCTGTTCATCAGCTTCCTGCAAGTCTAAAAAAAGGAAAGGAAAGAAAAGAAAAAAAATCCATGAAAGAACTGTTTTTCTACCACTGGTAGGTACACACTGTTTGGATTTGCTGGACAAACAGCAAGCTCTCTTCCATTCTTATTAAGCAGCTTAGCAATGATGGACGTGTAACCTAAATGGGCTCTGCACCCTAAAGTGAATTTTCCTTGGTGCAGGAAATTATTATGCTAGTACTATAGCTGTTCAGCAAAAGGTGAAGTAGATCAGGGGTCTATTACAATGTGTACTAGGTGATGCTGACATTCTGTAGTTTAAAACTGGTCTGGAGAAATCCACACACCAAAGGCGTGGCTGCCAAGGGTACAGATAAGCACCAAACTGGCTCCCAGGACAGAATGATGTTCCCATGGTCAGAGTTCTGCAGTTAGCAGATCTGGTATGTCAAAGTAAAAAGCCCAAGTATTCCCTATTCCAGAGACTAGAATTAAATGAACTGACTGTTCCAAGAAACAGTTGAAAACCCCACTATGGTCAGCTCATGGGCTACCTTTCTATGGATATGATAACTAGAAAAACCAAGTAAAAGGGCAAAATAAAATTAGAAATGAATATTAATATGACTTTATAAGCTGGGCAAAGTGGTGCATGCCTATAATCTTAGCATTCAGGAGACAGAGGATCATGAATTGTAGATCCTGTCTCAAAACACAAACACAAAACCAAAAATGGCATTAAAAAAAAATCCCTCAAGTAACTAAGACACAATCCATAAAGCAATATCATTTTTTCTTTGTAACATTGGTCTCTAGTCTGGGTTGGTAATCCCCTCAATCACTTATAAAAATAAAAGTATCTTTCTTCTTTGTGTTTTTTTGTTTCTTTGCTTTGTATTGGAGACAGGATCTTACTACATTATGTAACCTGGCTGGCCTGGAAATCACAGAGATCTACTTGCCTCTGTCTCCTGGGAAAAAAATAATTGGGGTTTTGCTAGGAAAAATGTACAAGTTTACTACAACGGTACAAATGAAAGCATTTCTATAAAACAGGAACTAAGTGCTTTCCTAACCCAAGACACTTGAACCAACAGTGTAGCAGTAAAACCCAAGTCAGTTGGTTTTCTCTCACCTCGTGACCTTAAAGGCACAGACTCTAGTGCACACCAGAGGGCACAGAACCCTGCACCCTACCACAGCTTGCCTGAGGCATCCCTTCCCCTCGACTATTCTCGAGTTGTATCCTCTTCCAGCAACTATAAACCCTGGACAGGAGATTATGGGAACATCTGAATTTATAGCCAGTGGATCAGGAGTACTAGGATTTGTGACTTGTATCTGAAATGGGGACAATCTTGTGGGCCTGAGCTCTTGACTTATGGGGTTTGGATTAACTACAGATAGTGTCAGAACTGAACTGAATCACTGGACACCCATATTAGAGAATCAAAGAATATGTAAATGAGAATCTTGTCTTGAAACAGTGGATATTAAACAGATACAACCACTAAAGTATCTGGTAGTTTTATGATTTGTATCTGAAATGGGGACAATCTTGTGGGCCTGAGCTCTTGACTTATGGGGTTTGGATTAACTACAGATAGTGTCAGAACTGAACTGAATCACTGGACACCCATATTAGAGAATCAAAGAATATGTAAATGAGAATCTTGTCTTGAAACAGTGGATATTAAACAGATACAACCACTAAAGTATCTGGTAGTTTTATGATTTAAGATTAAAGGGGCCAATATAATTTCATAAGAGCATACATATATATAGCTAAAAGTTACTTGACAAACCGCAAAGCCAGACAGGCGATACCTTCAGTCGAGTTGTTGGCCAGGATGGATAAAGGCTCTTCCAGATAGTAACCCAACACACTACTGCAAAAATGAACAGCAGACCCCAATTCTATCCAAAGGAATACTGACAATGGATTGCCGTAGATGAGGAACAGCTGATCCTCCTGGAACAGGGACCTCTGGCTGACTAGATTTACCAGAAGGGCAGATAGGGGGGAATAGATGGGGGTCCTGACAACACAGTGGACAGTGGCAGGGATGACAGAGTATGGAGGCTCTAGTGGGAGAGGAAGGCTGTCTATCTGACGAGTTTATATTCATACTCAGATGCCAAGGAACTCAGAAAGTAAGCGACTGTGACCAGTAATAGTCATATATAGAGAGATTAGAAATGCATGTGAAAACGTCTCAATGTCAATTGCCTTAAAATGAATTTTTCTGTATGAAACTGTGTATTTTAACAACGAAGTGGAGATCTTTTTTAAACGTTAAAACCTCATTGAATTTTATGTCTTATAGAGTTTATAATGAGTAAAAGATTGTATAAGCGTAATAATTCATCTGTAAACCTAAAAATGTACAGCCAATTTTGAAAGAGATGTACCCTAGCTCAGAAAAAATGTTATTGAATAGGTTAATGCTGTTGTAATGAAACGCTTCTTCTAATTAAAAAAATATTTTATTGAAAAAAAAGTCATTTTTTTTTTATTTTGATATATCACAGTGAAAGATTTATCGTCCTCTTTTTTTTTTTTTTTTTTTTTTAAAAAAAAAAAAAAAAAAAAAAAAAAAAAAAAAAAAAAAAAACAGAACTAACAGAGGGGAATCAGGACATTACCATCACTGCTGGTCAACTGTACGTCAGCTTTGCTTCTTATTTATTTAAAATGAAAAGATCTTTCTTCAGTTTGTACCTAAGCACTGGTTTCTCTATTGTGTGGCCAAGAAAGTTAAGACTATGTTCTATGTTGACTATTATATTGCAAACAATTAAAACCCCTCTATGGTCCTTTGAATGAGAAATGCCCCCCAAAGGCTCATTGTATTTAAACACTTTGTTCCCAGGTGGAATGGTTTATGATGGCCCTGTTTGGGGGAGGTTATGGAACCTTTAGGAGGTGGCACCCTGCTGGAGGAAGTACATTACTAGGGTGGGCTGTGAGAGTTTATAGCCTCACCCCACTTCCAGTCTGCTCTCTCTACTTCCTGAATGTGAGTGGATGGCGATGTGAGCTCCCCGCTCCTGCTCCATCACCATTATAGACTGTTCCTCTCAAATCAAAAGCCAAATAAACTTTCTTTCATAAAAACAAAAATATTTTAATGTTATTTTTTTCATCAAAAAGATTTAAACTCATACAGAATCACTTCATGTACTTTTTTCAAAATTTTATTTCTGTAAAATTTTAAAATTAGATGAACTGATAGACACTGCTAGCAATTCAACTTTGCAACACATTTTCCCGTGATTCTTTCAGATTTCTGGATGAGGTCTTCTAATAATGAAGAAAACTCCCATTAAATACTTACTGAATATGGGAAAAGAGGCTGGGGAAACAGAAAGGCATCAGGACTGCAGCCCTATGAGCCTCCTTGAAGCTGGGCTTCACCGTAGGGTTTGGTCAGGTTTATATTTGAAAGAGCGTATCCAGCTACAATGTAGAAATGTGTTGGCAGGGGTTGAAATGAAGAGTAAAACTACATGATATTCTGGAGCGTTAGTGGGGGTGCTGCTAATTAGCAGAAAGCAAAGCTCTACGACAATGAAGAGTAAATAAAGAGGTTCGACTGGTAAGGCTTAGAGACGGTCTGGACAGGGACTGCAGCAAGAGGCATCAAAGGTGATATGATCAAAGGCGATTCAAATGTCTTTAGCTTTAGAACCTAGAAGTCAGAAGACAGTAGTGCTACCTGAGAAGACTTGGGAAATACCAGAAAAAGAGCTTGAGTCCTGTAAAGTGGGTGGGCTTCCTAGACAGGATGACAGCTACTTAGGGACTCTGAAGTAGAGTTGCTGCACAGGCCGAAAGCTCAAGAGCTAGTGGGCTGGACATCATGGTTAGCTCAGTTGAAACCACGGCTACAGATGTGCCTACCATAAACACTCACTGACTACCACCACAGTTATAAGTGAGCACCATTCCATACTTCTACGTTGAGCCTTAACATTTGGAAATCCAAATTATTAAAATAGAAGTAGACAATTTTTTAAAGTTCACTTAAAAAAGGTTAACCCGGGGGTTGGGGATTTAGCTCAGTGGTAGAGCGCTTGCCTAACAAGCGCAAGGCCCTGGGTTCGGTCCTCAGCTCTGGAAAAAAAAAAAAAAGGCTGTTGAGCGTGTGCAGAGCAAAACCCTGATCAAATCTGACACAGACAGCGATAACACAGAGGTCTACTTTGTGTATTGGAGGTGATCGTGGTTTTATAAGTTTGGGGGTTTATAAAGGGCATAGCTCATTGGAAGAACACATACTTAGCATTCACAGGGCTCTGGGTTTACTCTGCAGCACAAGGAAAGAAGAAAGGAAAGGAAAATGAAGGGTTGTTTGTCTGATTGGTTGGTTTTTGGTCTTTTTGAGACAGGGTCTCCCTGTAGCCCCAGCTGTCCTGGAACTCACTATGTAGACCAGGCTGGCCTTGAACTCACAGAGATCCACCTGCCTCTGCCTCCCTAGTGCTGGGATTAAAGGCATGCGCCACCACGCCCAGCTAAAATGAAGATTTTTTAAAAGCTGTATAATTTTCAAGTTACACTGGCTGCCCTTCTCCTCTCCTTGCTCTGACTGAAGCATTCACTAGCAGTCCCGTCATAGGGCCCTGAACCCTAATACTCAGTCCTCTGCACTTTCTTTGTAAGCTTTTGAAGCTTGGCATTTAGGAACTAGAAGCTGAGCAGCCCTTTTCCCTCCTCCTATGAGACCATCAACTTTCGGAGTTCTGTTTTTCTTTGTTATCCAGACCCCTTCACGACCAATCCCACACCTCAAAGAAGAGTCCATGGGAATCACACCTCCTCACCTACTATCTCTTCATTTGTGCCTTCCTCCTATATCTGAAGGTGTGATACTACATATGCAAACAGACAAGAGGCTTTGTGAGAAACAGCTGACACCCCACATACTCCTTCCTGGTACCTGTGCTCCCGTCTGGCATTCAAACGGTTAGCAATTAGAGCTGTACGCTGTACACAATGTCTGAGTGTCACAGAGGACCATAAAGCATATGTTTCTGTGATGCGGAAAGTCACACCGTTGCCCAGCTGCAGCCTCCAACCTGAGCGCAGCTAAGGACCCTGTCAAACAGTATCCTCCCTGTCACTTCTTGGCCACCTCAAGGCAGGTGCCAGGAAAATAAACTTCCCCAGCCCTACAACTAGCCACTGTTGTCCCCACCTCAGTCCTAACTTGGTAGAAGAGCATTACTGGTTCAATTAAAACAGTTTAAGAAGCTGTAAAAATATAAAACAAGTCAAAAAATTACCCACGCAACTTGAAAGGAGTATCTGATGAAGTTTGTTGATTTTTGTTTGAGTTTTTTGGTTTTTTGTTTTGTTTGTTATTTCTGTTACCGTTGTTTGGTTGTGGGGGGTTTTGTTGTTGGTTTTGGGGATTGTTTTTTGAGACAATGTCTCTTTCTAGCATTGGTTAGCCTGCAATTTTCAATGTAGACTAGGCTGGCCTTGAACTCACAGAGATCTACCTGCCTCTGCTGGGATCAAAGGTGTGCGCTACCACACCCAGCTCTGGTGAGATTTCACTTGCATTTATACCATCACTCAGCAAGTGCCTGAACAGGAGCTGGCCCACATACCTAACTCTGCCCTTGAACAGAAACTCCAAGTCTAACACCAACCACATTACTGTCAGGAAAGAACAAAACATCCATTTCCCAATCTCCCAATCTACCCTAGCCACAGCTTAGCCCTCTTTTCTCCTCTGAAAGCGCCTTTACAGAACACCTAACCTACCTTTGCTTGACTTCCTGTTCTTGCAAAACCCCCAAATTCCTTCAACACCCTCCAGAGTGCCCTCCCCAGAAGTGAAGAACTTGACTCCGACAAGAGCAGCACAGCCAGAAGCCTGGTGAGCACAGTGCTCAGAACGGATCAGGACACAAAGCAAACAGGAAATCCGAAAACAGACCACTTCTGCCACAGTTACTGCTGCCGCTGCCGCCACTGCAACTTCCTTTCAATGACCCGCCTTCTCCAAATCTGAAGGACTGTGACTGTCCTGCCTTCGGCACTAGATGCCTTTGATGCTTTGTAGGATGCAGACTGTTCCCATATAGCTCTTCCCTCCCTCCTTAGAATATTTTTAAAGGAAAGGCATGTTATGCCAAAATATGAAGAACTGGGATAGACGACCTGCTATTCTGGATTGTATACTAACGCTGGCGTGGAGGCCCAGCGTTAGTTCCAGCACTTGGGAGGCAGAGGCAGGTGGATCTCTGTGCGTTCAATCAAGGCCAGCCTGATCTAGCGAGTGGCAGGCCAGCTGGGGCTACAGGGAGACCCTATCTCAAACCAAAACAAACAAAAAGATTGTATACTAAGAATTTCCTGGGTTAAAATCCAAGTTTATGAAAAGTCTTTTTTAAGTCTTAGAAAAAAGCAAATGTCATCATTACAAAAACGGGGCTTTAAATGTTTAATTCACTGTTTAGACACGTGTGCATGATGTGTATTTGTGAGCAAGCATGTTTCACTGCTCACGTGGAAGTCAGAGGATAACCTTGCGGAGTCAGTTCTCTCTCCTCACCTTTACATGGGTTCTAGAGATTAAACTCTGGTTGCCAAGGCTTGCACAGCAAGCTCTTTACCCACTGAATCAACTCATCAGTCCTATTTTTGTCTTTAATTACTATTTACTTATTTATTGGAAGGCATGTAGGTCGGAGCCTGAGTATAGCGATCAGAGGACAACCTAAAGGAATCAGTTCTCTCCTTTTACTGTGTGGGCCCTAGGGACTGAACTCAGGTGGTCACGCTTGACTGTTCATCAAGTAAGCTACACTCGCCAGCAAGCGCTGGGGGTCTTCTGTCCCTGTGCACCCTCTGTAAGTGCATGCAACTGTACCTGGTGTACTCATGTGGGTTCTGGTAGGCAGACACAGTCCTCATGCCTGCAAGGCACGCCTGCTTTACTGACTGGGCCATCCTCCCAGTCCCATAATTGCAAATAACTTTTAAAAGGATAAACTATCTAGTATATAAACTCTAACTCAATAAAACCAATCAACAAAAGCAAATGGAAGCTCAGATTTACAGGGAAGGATGAGGATTGTACCAGATTCATTTTTCAGAAAATGCTCGAGGTAGTCTCTTGTGTGTCACATGTAGGGACAGACACCTGAGACGAAGTGAAGGAGCTCACCACCACCTTCAAATTGCAAAGCCTTCTTGAGGAGGCCCCCATGTGCTAGGTAAGTTCTATTTACAGACGAGTGAAGAAAATGACAGCTCCTTAAGAACTACAACAGAAATAACCAAGCATATGGAATAGCCTAGAAATAAGGCAACTGATGAGTCCCAAAGGATTCTGTCTTTGAATTTTTGCTTTATTTGACTTTCTGAAACAGGGCCTCACTACACACTGTACCCTGGCCTTAACTCATCATCCTCCTTGGATTACAGGTCATAGGTCACCATGCTCAGCTCTGGGTGTTGGTTTTTATGCATCATCTATCTGTCTGTCTGTCTGTCTGTCTGTCTACCTACCTACCTACCTATCTACCTATCATCTATCGATCTATTTATTTGGTCTTTTGAGACAGGGTCTCCCTGTAGCCCAGGTGTCCTGGAACTCACTACGTAGACCAGGCTGGCCTTAAACTCACAGAGATCCTCCTAAGTGCTGGGATTAAAGGTGTGCGCCAAGCTGTTTTTATTTATTTACTTATTTACTTATTTATTTATTTATTTATTTATTTTTATATGTTAGTGTTATGCCTGCATGTATGTATGTGCATCTGTGTCATGCAGTGCTGTTGGAGGACAGAAGAGGGCACTGGATCCCCTGGAATTGGCATTACAGACAACTGGGATTCAAACCTTTGTCTTCTGCAAAAACAGTCAGTGCCCTTAACCACTGACTGAGCCATCTCTCCAGCCCCTGGGTGTTGTTCTTAATTCTTTAACTAGCATTTGAGTTTAATAAAGATATTTTAATATAAATTTTAAGCACAAGAGTTAAAGGAGTGTTCCCAAAGAAAGCAAGACACGCTGGGAAGCATGATGTGTGCATCTCTGAGAATCCCAGTTTGTCAAAAGATAGAGTAAGCAGAGTGTAAGCACAAGGGGCAAGAGAGATGGACGACATACCAGGTGGGGGTGGGCTCAAGAGAGATGGACGCTCAGGGGAAGAATAAGACATACCACGTGGGTGGGTTCAAGAGAGACGGACGCTCAGGGGAAGAATAAGACATACCAGGTGGGTGGGCTCAAGAGAGATGGACGATCAAGGGAAGAATAAGGCATACCACGTGGGTGGGTTCAAGAGAGACGGACGCTCAGGTGGAAGAATAAGACATACCAGGTGGGTGGGCTCAAGAGAGATGGACGCTCAGGGGAAGAATAAGACATACCAGGTGGGTGGACAAGGAAAGGTGCTTTCATTCTCACTTTTAACTTTACTTCTTTTTTTAAAAATTTTTTTTATTATTTTATTATTTTTATTTTATGTGCACGAGTGTATTTGCCTGCATGTGTGTAAGTGCACCCGTGTCGTGCAAGGCCCATGGCGGTCAGAAGAAAGTGTCAGATTCCTCCAGAACTGGAGTTACAGATGGTTGTTAGCGACCATGTGGGTGCTGGGAATCAAACCCAGGTCCTCTGCAAGAGCAGTCAGTGCTCTTAACTGCTGAGCCATCTCTCCAGTCCCTTAACTTTACTTCTGAGTCCTCACTCACACATTCCCTGTCTTTTGCTGCTAAAACTTCTTGGGAAGCCAGACAACTACAGACCCAACACTCTGAAGGCTGGGCAGGAGGGCTGGTATGATTATGAGTCAGCCTAGGTTCAAGTTAAAGACTTGGCTGTAAAAAAAAAATCCTTGGGAAATCAAGACCAAGAGTCTCGGAACCGAACCAACTAGCTCCCTCTGAGCCTGGGCTCCACAGGGCCTCTCATTCCCTAGTCCCCTCTGTCCCACCCATCCAGGAACCCAGTGGCCCCAACACAGCTGACGCTCAATCAGTGTCCAATGTACAGCAAATACCTGACACACAATGATTCCCTTCTTACCTGGTTATTTTTACACAAAGAATACACATACACAGTCTGGCTCTACACTGACAGCAATTTCAAGACTAACACTGCTCTTCATTTGAGACCCATTCTTTTCTCTTCAAAGGCCGTACACTACCCTGGTCTTGCATCCCACTCCTCCACTCCCATACTGAATCAATGGCTTCAAGAGGGAAACTGGTGTGATTCTAGCAGGCACCACCCCTTTCTGTTCAAGTAGTCTGACCTGAGGACACTGTTAATGAGGCACATATTAGCATTTTCACAAGTGTCCAAAGTTTGAGGGATGGGTTTTTGCCTTAGTTTTTAGTTTTTGTTTTTAGTTTCATGTCTCTGAGTTCCTAGTCCCCTGACTTCCCTAAAGTTGAAATGTATTTTATCTAAGTGTGCTCTCAACTACTGAGGCAAGTCATCAGCCTTAAAATGGAGCAGGAGAACAAGGTGCTGCCCAGGGCTGAAGCTCAGGAAGGTCTTTCCAGGCACACTAGGCAGAACCCAAATAAGTGGAATGTGTAGCTCACACCTGTCCTGACAACCCTTGGGTTCCAGGCTACTGGGAAGCATGAAAGGTGTGAGGAGTCAATATCTTCTTAGGGTCCCCATCGTTTTAGGATGTCTCCCCACCAAAGCAGACTACCACCTACAGAACCAAGAGGCTGAGCTAACTACTCCAACCCCTTCTCACCAAAGTATTACTCAGGAGCTAAGAGCAGACACACTTAGCTAGGTATGTGTTTTTGAGACAGGACACTACCTGCCACACTGTTCTTCTGAGATAACTTTTAATCCCTGAGAAGCTCACTCTAAAAATTTAAGACTGAGCAGGTACGGTGGTACTCACCTAATCCTAGGACTCAGGAGGCTAAGGAAGGAGGATCACAAATTTGAGGCCATCAAAAAATATATACGTTCATAGACAGACAGACAGACAGACACCGCACACATGCATGCAAGCATGCAGGCACACATACAACGCCTAAGGCTTTATAGGTAAAGAACAGTGTGTAAACCCACTTGATAAAATGAAAACACTTGAACTGAGGTTGAAGCATAGGAAATGTCTAAAACAGCCCTTCATGCTATTTCACTGGAAAAAGAGGGTGTGAGCTACAACACCTGTCACCGATCACCAGGGTTGGTTCAGCTGATTTGGCTGGCTAAAGCGGGCGTCCCTCCCAAAGCCGCACGCTGGGTCAGAGAGGACAACCTTCCCTTGAGGATGGGTTTTCAATCAAGGGAATAGAAGAGTTACACTTCCCTGTCAGAACTTCTGAACAAGTTCTCATTGGAAAGAGACAGCCAAGAGAACAGGGGTGTAGTTCGGTGATAAGGGACTTGACACGCATGAGTCCCCGGGCTCTACCCCAAGCACAGCACATCAGCCATATGAAAAAGACCTACACTCTATCCTCTGAAGGCCAATGCTATAGGGTAAGGGACAGGGGTTGGGGAACGGACTGTTAGCCAGGAAGTGTCTGCCGCAAGGAAGCCAAAACCTCCAGATGGTGAGCATGTCTTCTCTTCCCGACAATACAGTCCCATCAGTTCTGGAACCATCTGGAACTGCTTGAGGCTACAGTTCAAGCAGAGTAGAAATCCTCTACCGCAGACTGCAATCAGAAGGCCGTCGGCACAAGCTGCACTGCCATACAATTCCAGCAGGAAGAACAAGGGCAGGAAGAGCATGCACAGGCAGATGGGACTCCTCTGCAGAGCTGAGACTGTAACTTCTCA
This sequence comes from Nannospalax galili, assembly GCF_000622305.1. Lineage (NCBI taxonomy): Eukaryota > Metazoa > Chordata > Mammalia > Rodentia > Spalacidae > Nannospalax > Nannospalax galili. The sequence continues at coordinate 81,901 of NW_008330293.1, read as the reverse complement.
CACAGCTGCCAAACAGCCATAATGTGCAATCTCTTCAGAAAGAATTACTGGAGGATTCAAAGTACCAACTGCCTCTCTCATAAAGGAGCAACCACCCACACAGCCGAGAAGCTGATGCTAGATATAAAGAGAAAGGAATGTTTAACAAGAGAGGCCTCCAGACACTGATCACCCTAGAGGTGCATGAGCCACCTCTAGGGCAGGAAGGCTTCACTGAGAGCTTTGTCAGTGCTCCTGTCCCAGCACAGGCTGATGCAGCCAGCAGGAGACACCCAAGAGGCCTCACGTAAAGGAAGCACTGAGAAACACTTGCAAATTAGGAAATCATAGCCTTTGGGACACGACTTTTAAGAAGTAGAAGAGCCTTGTGGCAACTAGCTCCCAAATAGCTTGCAGCATGCCTCACGCCCCGCACTGACCTAGGTCACCACAAAGACACTGTGGAAGTAACAGGGTGACTTCTGCAGCTTCTAATTTCCTTGCTAGATCACTCAGCCTGCAGGGAGACAAGGCCAGCTATCGTGCTGTGAGGACACCAGAACAGTGCTGAGGAGGGCTCCACATGAACACCCGAGCTCTGTCCCATCAGCTAGTACTAACTGGAAAGACAAGTGAGTGAGTGAGCCAGAGTGAAAGAGCTCTAACCTTGCCAGGCGTGGAGGCACAGGCCTTTGATCCCAGCACTTGGAAGGCAGAGGCAGGTAGAGCTCTGTGAGAGTGAGACCGGCCTGCTCTACATAGCTAGTTCTAGACCAGCTGGGGCTACAGCGAAAGTCCTCTAGCCTTGGTCAAGTCTTCAAATGATTACAGTCCTAGCCAAAATTCTGACTACATTCTACAAAGTGACCTGAGACAGGCTGCCCAGCTAAGTTTCTCCCAAATTCCACACTACAAAAATTATTTTAGATAAATGCTTGTTCTAAGCTAAATTGCTTTTCTAATTTTTTTAATTTATTTTATTTTGTGTATGAGTGTTTTACTTGCATGTGTGTAAATACACCACGTGTTTGCAATGCCAGTGGAGGCCAGAAGAGGGCATCTGGTCCCCTAGAACTGGAGTTAAGGACAGTTGTTAGCTGTCATGTAGGTGCTGGGAACCAAACATGGGTCCTCTGCAAGAGCAGTCAGTGCTCTTAACTGTTGAGCCATCTCTCCAGCCCCTTAAGCTAGTCTGAAGTAATCTGTTATGCAGCAACGGACCACCATACAAGGGCTGGGAATATGATGACTCAGAGAAAAGCACTTGTACACTGCAGGTGAGATCCTGGGGCAATGCCCGGTACTACAAGAAAAATAAAAACACAACCACCTTCCTCTTTCCACCTAGAAACAGGTGTGGCATCCCAGAGCGGCACACACCTCTACACCCCTGCTCTCCTCACCCAAGTATGGCTCAGGGAGAGAAAGAACTGGTCCCTTCAATGCAGTCCTCACTAAAGAGCTGAAGCTAAGCATTAAGGCAGCAAAACATTCCCAAAGCAAATGCACCGCTGGTCTGTATCTACACTGCGCTTTAGACTGTGGCACACGCCTTTAATCCCAGCACTTGGGAGGCAGAGGCAGGCGGATCTCTGTGAGTTCGAGGCCAGCCTGGTCTACATAGTGAGTTTACAGGGAGGCCGTGTCTCAAAAAAACAATAAAAAAAATCTTACATTTATTTACTTGGGGGTGGGGGTGATGTGTGCTGAGTGTGTGTGATGTACACTCATGTGAAGTTCAGAGGCCAATTTGCAGGAGTAAATTCTGTCCTTCCACCATATGGGTTCCAGGATTTGAAGTCAGATCATCGAGTTTTACCCACTGAGTCATCCCAATGGCCCAGATTTTCCTCTTAAAAGCAGAATTCAAGACCCAGGTACACTACTAGCAATAAAGGCCTGGGCCCTGATTTCTCTATTTCTAGTGAAACAGAAAGCAACCGTGTCCTATTAGCACCTTTGTGATGTTCTACTTTGGATGAGAATCTTATCCTGGAAATGCTGGAGACCATCACTTGTTTCCCAGCACTGATACAGAAAGGAGGCTACCAGAGTAGTTCCTGTGGTGTGAACCTCTAACTGCAGTACTCCAGAGAAAGGCCAGGAGGGGAGGCCAGGCTGGGACACAACAGTGTCTCAAAAACAAAAGAATAAAGAGGGGAAGGAGGACTTGGAGGCTAAAAATGCAGCTCAGTGGGAGAGCGCTTGCCTAGCACATGTGTGGCCCTGTGCCTGATACCAGCACTGCAGGGAGAGAGGGAGGAGAAAAGGAAGGAAAGATAGAGGCTTAGATTGTCAGGAGAGCATTTGTATCTGTCCAACAGAAACATCCAAGGCACATTTTCACTCGTGAATTATAAGACTCCATATTATAATTACACCTTTATAAGTCTGACCAACATCAGTCTAAACCCTAAGAATCTAATTATGGATTTGGTGACCTCATAAAAACTAGGTCAGCACATGCAAGGATGAGGCCGAGACCTTGAACTAAAAGCAGCAAGGCCTTTCTACAGACAACTTTTATAGTCAGCAGGCAAACTTAACCTTGGTTATCAAAGCTCCACAGAGGTGGATGGTTTTGGTGGATAAGCCATGAACTCTCACCACTATGAGTTTAGGAGATGATGACAAAGCAGTCATACCCCACAAACAAGCACTTAGAAACAAGCACTGCTCACAGAATGACTACTTCTTGTTTTGTTTTGAGACAGGGTCTCATGTAGCCCAGAGCGGTCTTAAACTCACTATGTAACCAGAGAGGACCTTGAACTCCTGATCAGAAAAGAGGCTCTGCCTGCTGTACTGTAGCTCCAGCTGTGTGCCATGATGCCAGGTTTAAACTTTATATACCACTCACCCCGTCTTGGGGCATTGCTAGAGCTACTCTAAGTGGTTTTAAACCACTTCCATTTTTAAGGGGGCATTAAATGGTGGCACTGTCATTTTAGAAAGACCCCTATCTCCCACCTCCTCCCCCGACTCCACACAGAAAATGCCTGTGCTACCAGAAATTATCAAAGTTACACTACTTTACTGATGCTCAGGTAAAGGGAGTTGTTGTATGGACCTGTCCTCCGCCTGGCCAAGCCTGACTGGCAAGCAGTAGACGGATGGCTCCCTCCTAACCTGGGGGTTCACCCACTTGCCCTGATCATCACAAACGAACTTTCCATGGAGGAGAGGGGCAGAGAGAGGCAGTCATGCTTCCCACCCAACCAGCTGGCCTGAGTGGTACATGGGGAAGCCAGAGAGAGGGGGTGGCTTTCACCATCTTGGGAGGTCACAGGGTCATCGCCTCAAAGGAGAGGGGAGCCCACACTTCTGTAACTCACCCCCTCACCCACTGCTCTGTATGAAGTCCAATAAACTCTTCAGTTCCCCAAACTGTAATTTGAAGAAATTATACCCCATTTTGTCCTAAGGGCGGGGTGGAAGGAGGGGGCCAAATGAATGGCAGTATTCCCAAGCAGCTTCATTTATGGATCCCAAAATGTGAATTTCATGTAATTTCTGCATACTACAAAATTTTTTTTCAACTATTTAAAAAATTTAAAGTCCTTTTCACCCCCAGAGGGCCATATCAAAACAAAACAAAACAAAAACCAAAGTGGCTCACCTGATCTGGCCTTGGGCATAGTTTGTAGTTTCTGATCTAGATTACCAAAATCCTGTCAACAAAGAATTTTGGCTTCCCCACAGGACCTCCAAGAACAAATGTCTACGGCAGACTCCACTTCTTTCTATCCCAGAATGCTACAATATGTCTTAGAAATGCCTAAGTATCTAACACACCAAAATGGTAGGTTTAACTAGCTATTAAAGGATAACGTGGACCTTCTCCACTCATTAACATTCTCTTTTTCAAAGAAAGGTAGCACTCTGTAGTCCATAAAGCACAGGGCGGGTGGGTCAACTGACAGACCACTGCAGTTTCTAAAAACTAACAAACCTACAGCCCCTAATCTCATGAGCAGAGAGGAAGAGAAGGGAGGGGGGAGGGGGAAGAGGGGAGAGGGAGGAGGGGGAGGAGGAGGAGGAGGAGGAGGAGGAGGAGGATTTTACCTCCTCCTAAGTTCTTTCATAAAGGATGCTTCTTCACCAATACATTTCCCAGGAAAGAGACAACATAATGACAAAAGCAGCTTAAGGGCCGACAAGGCAGGCTCAGCAGGCAGGTGAAGGTCTTGCCCCGCATTCCTGGCAACCCAAGTTCAGTCCCCAGAAAACCTACATAAAGCACTGTAGCACATATGCCCACACACCACATCATGCAAGTACACACATACACACAGTAATATTTTTTAAGCTGCTTAAATGTCCTTTACTGGGAAAAGCAGATAAGAACTAAACACAGAACCTAACAGCTCAAACTTTACAGCCACCAGTCTGGATTCTTCAAGAAATATCTTTGGCTAGTTTTATTTTATTACATATTCAGAAACCAACTTCTTTTGCTGTGGCTTAAAAAAAAAATCACAACCTAATGTTTAATTTCTAGCACATAACTGTCATAAGAAGTGTTATTACAGAATTCACTTAAGTTCTTAGGACAGTGCCAATAAAAAGAATCATTTCCTCTAAGTTGGAAGAATTAGTTAGACAAAGGAACAAGGACACGGCCCAACATGTGAGGGCCACAGCGAACCAACCTACGAGCACTGAAGTCTGTAGAGGACAGTCTCACACATCTGTACCTGCTGTCCAACCATGTCTTAGAGCCACAGAAATTCAAAGACTATGGAGAACAAAAATTCAGCTATTTGAGGAACCATCTAATCCCAGAAATTAGACTTCAACATGAAATGACTCTTCAAAGTTTTTGTTTAACAGAATCATCTCTGGCTAAGTTGTATTTTCATATTTGTTGTGTATGTGTCACAATGCAATCCAGACTGCACTAGCTCCAGATGCTGTGCAGAACAAGCCCTAAAGGGCCAAACACTACCAGGCTGATGAATGCTCAGACTTCTGCCTAAAGACCTTCACTTGAAGGATTTCATCATCTGTAAGACTGCTTCCCAGTCTATAAACCATGACTCTCCTTCCCTACAGTCACAGTCTGTAGCATGAACTACCCTGTAGAACCTTCCTGACACAGGAATCAAGATTCTAAGAAGAAAACATTTACACAGAATGAAAGAGAGTATGGATGTCACTGAAACAAGAAGGACCAAACAATCGAGTCTCTGTGGCTTTGGGGTCTGGGCCATCTAGGCCTCGATTCACTTAGCCAAGGGTCTGGCACATGAATCAGTCCAGCAGCTGACAGTGATGAGGAAGGGCTGTCCAAGCCCAGGGTAATTCTAAAAGGCTTTCAGACAGCTACTTAACATGTGTCTTATGGGCTTTATTTAAATTTGATGCGAAGGCCACAAAAATAGTTCTTTCAAGCTTCTAAATCTCCCTTTTGATCTGTCAATCTTGAGAAAAGAAAAAGAAGCTACGGGAAAAGTGGAGTCTTTGTCACAGAGACTAACACACAATTCTGAACACATACAGTTCTCCAGAATAGAAATCTGTTTCCAAGTAGTCTTAGACTAGTGGCAAAGTGCAACCCGAGGTAGGCTAAAGAAGACATTGCCTGATTCTCAGCAGGGCAGACACAGCATAGACATCTCAATTTCAAGGAAAAACAAACTGAAAAGAGCTGACGTCATTTCCCAATAACTCTAGCTCTTCTGCAAAATAGAATGGCCTACCTTCCCACAAGCTGAGGTGGAACTCAGCAAAAAGATACATGAACTGTGGGCCAAGGAAAACAATCAATTCCAAAATCAGGTAACAGAAACCTGGTTTCTGTCTACCAGTGTAGGGATGGTGTTAAGATATTGTTCCAGGCCAGCTGGGGCTACAGGCAGACCCTGCCTCAAAAAGACGGAAAAAAAAAGTACAGCACATGATGGCACACACCTTTAATCTCAGTACTTGAGAAGCAGATGCACGTCAGACTGCTGTGTAAAAATCTTGCTTGCTCAGTACCCCCCTTTCATATGCTCAAGGGATGGCTGTACCACCTTCCCTTAACTACCTGCAGGCATTACCAAGCTCACATCCACATTCCCTGTCCCTGCTTCCTTGTTCTCCAAAGTACTCACCATAAACTGACACAGATTTTTCCCTTAACCCTTAAAAGGTTTACCTCCCTCCCAAATGTTCCTCAGTAAGACTGGGACATCACTGCTGCATCAGCATGCCCTCCACCACCAGGCCTCTGTTTATTGAAGGAACCAAGGAATTTCTACTCAAAACTGTGTGACAATAAACCAGGCATGGCGGTGTAGGCCTATCATTCTAACGCTCAGACGGTGGAGGTGGTAGGGCCAGAAGTTCAAGGCCATCAGCTACACTGTGGGTTCAAGGCCAGTGGGAGGAGTCTGAAACTCTGGCTCAAAAAAAAAAACCATGTGCAACAAAAAAAGTTTTCTATTAATTAAGTGGGTCAGCAGATGCTTCTAGAACTAAAGAAGGGGCACAAGGTTAGGCTCTGAGGGGATAGAAGGGAACATGTATACTAGATTTTCTTAAGACTGAAAGGCTCACCACCAGCCTTGCGTGGAAAGGGGAAAGGCAGCAATTTTGAAACTCCTTAAGATTCCTAACCAAAAACCCACTATGTTACCTATAATTTTTGTGTCTAGCCACACCCTGGTAGAAAACAACTAGTCTAAGGAATCTGTGAAGTCAAATCTAAACATAACCCAACTAATCATTACTACACATATTTTTGCTCTTTAAGGGCTGGGAAGGAATTCCAACAGGAATGTTTGATAACGATAACTTCATACTTCAAATGCACAAACTCTATTCAGGGACTAAAGAAAGCTTGGATCATCAAATGATCGAAATGTTTTGTTTTACAAAACAAAGCAGAGTGCCTTCCAAATTCACCAAGAGGTTTAAAATAGCTTGTTTGGAACCAGGAGACAATCTGACATGTTTCAAGTTACCCTAAATTGACATTCTCCCTTTTTTAATGTACATTTTTTAAAAAGTTAAAACCAAAGAGACAGAAAATTAACGTTTTCTGTTTACCTTGGGTTTTGGCCCCGGGTTCTGCCAATCCTAGTGATGAGTCACAAGATTCCTTGAGAGGCGATCTAACTGGAGTTTCAGCTTCTGGGGTCTCAAAATTACCTTCAGAATCCGAGCTGCCAAGGGGAAAAACGAGGCATTACCACATTCAACGGTACTTCTGACACCCTTTAAAATGTACTTTGCACAAGGTGCAGGTCCAGCACTTTGGTCTAACTTTACAAATCGATCATTATATAGCCTGGCCTGCGGGAGGCTGCTGCAGTTGGTTAGGGATGCCCTCTTGGGTTTCTCAGTCTCCCTGTACCGTCCTGTGGAGATTTTCTCCATTTATTTTTCAGGTCACCTCTGCCTTTCACACCCGGGCGGGGGGGGGGGGGATCCCTTTGCAACCTTTTCTCGAAAAACCTTTCCAGATGCTTAAGAGGTATGACTACTGCCCCACCCGCAGACTAAGCCAGTTCTAGCCAGGCCTTTTTTTTTGGTGGACTTCTACCTGCCTTAAAGCCACCCGGTGGGAGGCTGAAAATGCTGTCACCTGCCCTCTGCAATCACTCGCGTGACAGCTCGGCAGGGCCTACCATTTCCTAGCAGCTGCCAGCCTGGCGTCACGCGAACGTCTCTGCTACATGTTGGGGCCCTGTGGGGCCAAGGGGACGCTGTCCTCCCCTCCAGGAAGGTACAAATGCCAGCAGGGGGTAACGGACGCGACCCGCGGGGCTGTGCCCGGGCGACCCGCGGGGACGGCAGCGCAGAGAGGCACAGGAACCCAGGCACAGAGACCCGGCACAGGGATCCAGGTATAGGGATTCAGACACAGGGATGCGCAGACCCAGACACAGGGACCCAGACACAGGGACCTCGGCACAGGGATCCATGTACAGGGACGTGCAGACCCAGGCACTGGGACCCAGACACAAGGGTGCGCAGACCCAGGTACCGGGACCCAGACACGGATGCGCAGACCCAGGCACTGGGACCCAGGTACAGGGATGGGCAGACCAGGCCCAGGGATCAGGCCCTGGGACTCAGGCTCGTGGATGCGCAGAATGCGGACTCGCAGCCAAGGGCGTACGACAGCGCACGGCGACCGGCACCCGCAGGGCGGCGCGGACGGGCTCGGGGGCCGCTCGTTCGCACACTGCGGTTGGGGCGCGGATGGACCGGCCGCGGTGCGGATGGACCGGCCGCGGTCCGCACGGCTGGGAGGCGGGTACTTGCCTGAATCCCAGGGACCTGGTCTCGGTGGGCGAGTCCTCCTCCTCGGGGTCGCCCTCCGGCCCGGCGGCCTCGCCGTCGCCCGCGCCCGCGCCGCGCACCGCGGACCACGTCCACTTGGCCCACTGCACGGGGGACAGGATCTGCCAGGGGCTGAACGCCATGAGCGCGGAGCCGCCCCTCAGGAGCGACCGGCCGCCTCTTCCTTTCAAAATGGAAGGGCCGTGACGGGCGCCGGGTCGTGTCCCCCGAGCCGCGGATGAGCCTCCACGAGTGCCGTCCGGCCGGGCGCAGCGTTTCCTCCCACGGCCGCAGCGCCGCCCGTCCCCGCCGCTGAGCGCGCTCCCGCGTCCCCCGCCCCCGCTGCTGTGGCGCCGCTCAGCTCGGCTCCGCTCGGCTCCGCTCGGGTTTGCTCGCGCTGGCGGCTCCGCCCCTGGAACCGCCTCTCGGATTCAACTACCGGCGCCAGCGCCCGGCCCCTGGAGCCCCGCCGGCTACTTCCGTTTCCCAAGCCGCGCTTTTTTCCTTTTAGGTGTTCATCTGGCCACTCGGATGTCAGGGCGTGCGTGACGTTGTCCCCTAATTTAAAATAAAATAAAAACCGAAGCCTAAAGGCTACTGCGCCCTTCCGAACCCTGACGGTGTGGACGCCGGAAGCCTGGCCCCAGCCCCTGACTCCAGAAGGGGAAGGCCCGCAGCCGAGCTGGGCTTTAAGACACACACACAGGATACAGTCTGCCTGCTTCCCGTTCTTTGTTTTAAGGCTTTCTTTACATAATTTCTAGGTCTTTGATTTCTGGTTTGCCGCCTCCGTACAAAGCCAGAATGACATGACGGCAGCCTTCAGAATAAAATATCGTTATCTTTTTTTTCTCCCCCTTCATCTTCCTTTGAGGGACTCCGTGCAAGGACTGCACTCGTGCGCCCGGTCCGAGGGAATCAGGTGCTTCCAACGCCAGGCTTTAAGGATCTCGGTGTTTCTGGTACTATGTCATTTCTCGGAGTTGTAGAGAATCTGTGATGTAGCTGCAATTCCCACAGAAAGAGCTCCAAAATTTGGAGACAAGGTCACACGCTGAAACTTGCAAGACACTGATCATCTTCCTTGAAAGAAGTTGGCATCATGTATACTGCTGATGAATCATGAATGTCGTACACACTGGACAACAAAGACGGACAGGTATCCTACTCTAATGAAAGGCAGAAGGATGCTATAGAATTCATTCCAGCTTCTTGCCAGAGATAAGTACAACTGTCATGAGTTCCTAAGACTTGAGGGGGAGATCATTTTGTTTTACATCTAGCCCACAAGGAATGCCAGTACTAGCCAGATGTTGTTATCTTGAATTTATGCTCACCAAGCAAATCTTCAGATTAAAGCCCCTTGGGTTCTTGGATTTGACGAGTATTTTGTTGCCCGAAAATGACAGTGCTCTTTATAAACCACTATCTGGTTCTGATCATGTTTCTTCGGAAAGTTCTAGAATCTTTTACTTTCTTTCCATTCTGGTCATGGACTTACAAGGTTCCCACACTCCCCATTTTTCTTAGATCTACTTTTTTTCAGATGCTCCCCTGGGGCCTTTCTCCCCTGGCTCATCCCTGCCTGGCTGATCCTGCCTCCCTGACCCTTTACTACTCCTAGCCACTGTCAGCAGAGAACTGGATCTAACTTTTAACATGCCCAAGAATCACCCAGGAGAGCATAAAAAACACAACTCCAGGCTGGGGGTGTACCTCAGAGGGAGCATGCCCACGATTCGAAGCTCCATTCTGAGCCCCAAGCAAGGGATAGAGGAGTGAGGTGCAGAGGTTTCTGGAGAGCTGCATGTTTATTGAGTGTCTTTGAGGAATGTCAAAGAGGAAACTTGGCAAATAGAACTTAAAACAAATAACTGCTCTTGCTTCCAGAAGAATCTGTGCAGAGCTGTATACATTCCTGGAATATGCCTTTTCTACTCACACCCCAAGTTCTCCCAAACTTTTCTCATCACTCAGCTCAAGGGATTACTATTGGAAAGGAGACTGGTCTCGCTCTACTGTCCACCCCTTTTTATACCTGAACCTTCACAGAGCTTGCTACTGTGGCCCTCCATTCAGGCCATCTCAGGATGTGAAGTCATGCTACACTCAGCACAGTATGTCTTTGCACATACCCATCCTACATTTGGACCACAAGATTCCAAAGATCAGAGATAATATAATTATGATGCAAGACCACACACTCAATAGATGGTCAATAAATCATGAAAAATGAACATACTAATTTCCATTTGTCTTTGCAAGTTTGGCTAGGGTGACATCAATTCTTAAAGCCAGGCTCCTGGGGAAACCAGGTCTCAAATGGGCAAAGAACACAAGCAGGTCTGGAAATGGCCCAGTGTGAGAAGACCTGCCTTGTGCAGCAGCATTCTGAAATGAGAGAAGCAGATGCCAAGTGCGGAAAGGTCAGTTTTCCTCAAGTCTTGGACTTAGAGTGAAGAGCCATAAGTAACTCACTCCGTAGCCTGCACTGATTTACTTTTCAGGAGTAGAACAAGGCTGATTATCTGTTTTCCTGTAATTCTGGAAAAGCTAAACCATAATGTTGTTGCTGTCCTCTGTTTCCCTGAGCAGAATATCGGTGAATATATACCCAAGTAGCCAAGTGATGCCTCTTAATCTTGTAAATGACCTTAAACTAAGAAAGGGCCCCTTCTTACTCTTCTCCTTAGCTGCTTATCTTTCCCAGAAACTGTGGATCAATACCCCAGGGAGATCTAAACCATGATTCCCTGGGGCTGGAGATGTAGCTTTGTGGTGGAGCAAGTGCTTAGTATGCATGAGGCTCTGGGTTCAGTTCCCACCAAACAAAAATAACTCCTTTGAAGCATCCCACAAATGTGGCCAGGCTAAGCATGCAGTCTGCAGCTAACCCATGCTACAGAGGGGTCTCTTGATAAAGATTAAATAAACTACATGAACAAGCAAATTCTGACTGCCAAAGACGTTTCTTGCCCTAACTCTTCTTAGGCACCACTAAGCCTCATTATAGCCCAACTTAAAACTTTAGTCTTTGTTCTCCTAGAATCAAGAATCTTGCAGGTTCAGTTTCGTGAGACTCTCCACCCTCATTCTCTTAACACTGACCTGCCTTCAATAAGAATCTTGTCAAGTGGGTTTATCCAGAAGCATCCTATACACCTGGAGCTTCCTCTTAGTAATTTTTCATCTGCTGACCTCCAACGCAGATCTCTGGCTATAAATACCCGCTGCTCTTTGTATTTGGAGTTGAACCACACCTTTTCCCATTTCTTCAAAATTTCAGTACAGTAATGCCTTCTTAAATGAAGTCTTCCTTGTTTACAGAGTCATGACAGACCTTGCTTTCATGAGGCAAACCACTGTTTAGTAGCAGAGCCACTGTGAGAATGCCAGGGGGAATGGGGTGGGAGGAGAGGGGCAGGCAAGGTGGGACCTCCCTGCTGACTCCCCTACATATATACACCTGCTACAAGTTAGAACTTGCTCCTGGAGTAAGGGGAGCGGGCACAAGTGCCTACCCAGCTCGTCAAAGGGAGTGAATAAGCCTGGGAAGCTCTGGCAATTCCTGCTGCCCAGTGCCACCATCTAACCATCTTTCATGCAATACCTAATCTTGTATCTTATAGGCAATCTTCCAATATCATAAATGTTCTTCCCTGTATTAACTATTTAACTCTGATGGAGTTGCAGGGCCAACCAAAGTCACGTGTCCACCTTCTTGGCTCATGGAGCCTGAACAGGCAAAGAGTATTCACACTTTGAAGCAAAGAAGTAATGACTTCATTTAGAAAGATCATAGATCCTTCTGGCAACAACTTGGAGGCTTAGATGGAAGAACTCAAGACTGGAAGACCCAGGAAACTTTATTTTCTTTGCAAGGATAGCTAGCATCTCTCAAAGTTAGAAGCAAGATTGGAATTTGTGTTCATTTCGTTTTGTCAGTCCACTTGTTCAGTGAGTAGCAGAGCTGTAAATAGTCCCAGCACACAGTGGACACTACCACAGTGGAAGGAAGCCAAACACACTTGTTGGCCATTCAGGAAACAAGATGGCATTATATGAAATGATGTTGAGGATGTTGTGGGCTGCTTCACCAGAGAAGACCACTCAGACAAAGTTTTGCTGAATGAAAGTCATTGCTGGCCAGGGCTACCACACAAGGGAGTCAGAACCCAAGTGTGCAGCCCCGAGCCATCTCCAGGGTGAGCTTTTATACAAAGAAACCATAACCAGGGGTTAAAGTTTAAGTTCCCAAACTTACAGATGGACAGCCCCCTTTAACAATTTCTATTCTATTAAGTACTATTTTGCAGAAGCAAGCCAAGCATAACCTACAGCAGCCATAAATCTGCAGTTAGTAGGTGCTCTCCAGGACACTCTGACCTGTTCCTGAGACAACTGGGGTCCAGCTGACATGTGTTCCCATACCCTGGGCCAACTGCTTGATAATTTCAGAGACTAGAGTCAGCCTAACTTTAACATGGTGTAGCTGCGGTCAAGAAGGTGCCCTATTACAAGGATGTAAAGGAAGCAAGGAAAGAGAGCGGGGCCCGGGTGGCACACAGGAATTTCAAACAATTTACATCTGTTTTCAGGGTCTCTCTTATACTGTAGCTCAGGCTGGCCTGAACTCAAGGCAATCCTCTTGAGTGTTGGAATGACAAGAGTATGCTACTGTGCCCAGCTACAATTTAAGAATTTAGGGCTGGAGAGATTGCTTAGTGATTAAGAGCACTGGCTGTTTTTGTAGAAGACCCAGGTTTGAATCCCAGCACCCGCCTGGCAGCTAACAACCATCTGTAACTCCAGTTCCAGAGGTTCTGACACCCTCTTCTGTTCTCCATGGACACTGCATGACACAGGCGCACTTACACACACGCAGGCATAACATCCATACACATAAAATTTAAAAGTAAATAAAAAATTTAATGAACAAAATAAATAATTCAACTAAGATTAAATACCAGATTGAAGGCTGGGAATATAGTTCAGTGAGGGCACTTGCCTAATATGCTCAAGGCCCCAAGTTCAATCCCCAGCACTGTAAAGAGTAAATAAAAATAAACAGTGGTTAAGAACACTGGTTGTTCATGTAGAAGAACTGGGTTTGAAACCCAGCACCCACATGACAGCTAACAACTGTAACTCCAGTTCTAGGGGGCCCGACAGCCTCTTCTGTCTTTTGTGGGCATTGCATGACATGGGTGCACTTACCTACATGCAGGTAATACATGTGTACACTAAAAAATAATAAAATATTTTTTTAAAAAAGAGAAAGAGCCGGGAGTGGTGGCACACACCTGTAGTCCCAGCACTTGGGAGGCAGAGGCAGGTGGATCTCTGTGAGTTCAAGGCCAGCCTGGTCTACATAGTGAGTTCCAGGACAGCTGGGGCTACAGGGAGACCCTGCTTCAAAAAGACAAAAAAAAAAAATAATAAAAAAAAGAGAAAGAAATCCTAGATTGATGATGTAAACAAAATTGATGGGCTGCTCTAAAGCTCTTAGGAAAGGGACAGGACCCTGCTAATTAAAACAGCAACTGGAGCTGGGTGGGGTTGCACCCGCCTTTAGTCCCAGCACTTGGGAGGCAGAGGCAGGTGGATCTCTGCGAGATCGAGGCCAGCCTCGTCTCCATAATGAGTTCCAGGCTAGGTGGGGTTACAGGGAGATCCTGTCTCCAAAAGATTGCCATGGAAGAACTGCCACTGCCAACAGTGCCTGTGGCCCCCACCTGCCTGTTTGCCCTACCATAATCTGAGCAGCCAAGATCCTCCTGGTGCCTGTACAAGTCCACACTATCAATAGCAGCATCTGACAGCTCATACCATCATCGTTTCAACCTTGCAAGATGGATGTTATCCAAGTACCTGAAATTAGCACTATGGAATGACAATGTCCCCTCTATTCAAACACACCCAGTCGGGGAACTTGTGGCACCCATTCACACTGAAAAGTGGATGACAGAGACTCCTCACATTGATTGGTCGATGTGTTTGTTTATTTTCAAATGGTCTAGCTACATAGCCCAGGGTAGTCTCGAACTCCTGATCCTCCTGTCTCTATCTCCTGAGTGCTGGGACTGTCAGTGTGTCTTGCCATATAGCATAACTGTACTGTGTCAGTTTTCAGAGAAGCTGGGGCACATGACATCTATTTTAGAGTGTTGACACTACACTTGTGTCTTTGAAGAACCAGTTATATCAGGATCTATGCTGTTCTCGCTCACCCCTGTCACACATCATGGCTATGTTTATGGACTTCATAAACAAGTTCACCTTAGTTCACCACTCTGGGATGAAAGAAGCAGTTGTTAAGTACCACAAGACATAAACAGAGTTAGGTCAGTCTGTTTATTGTGAGGAAAATATCCCAAATATTATCCCTAAGTCTTCCCACCAGCTACCACAAATCCTAAGTTTAAATAAGCAGAGCCAAAACAAACACAAAGATCCACTTAATGCAGTGTATGATCATTCAATTTACAAATACCTTCCACTCCAGTAGATGCTTTGACTTTCCACCACTTTGCATTCACCAGTGCTTAAACACACAATGTGTAACAGAGCATTTCCTGTTAAACAGGAACGTTGTCTTGTAAAATTAATTACTCTTTCGGATTTGGCTTCATTTCCTCCTGTTGAATTCAGAGGCTCCCCCTATCCCCTCTGCATGGAGATCAAATCTAGGGCCTCTAGGCAAATGCTAGGCAAGCACTTTAGTACAGAGCTACACCCCCAGGCAGAACTGAGATTCCTCTTGAGCAGAACACTCTAAGTTGGCCTTGAATTTGTTTCTAATGAAAACAAAACAAAACAAAACAAAACCCAGAACTTTACTCAATGTAAGGTGTCTGCTGTATTTCCCTGGCCCGGTTTGGGAGGTGGAGGGAGGGAATCTATAGCCTGAGCTAAAAAGGAATTTAGGAAAGTATAGAATATTCCTTTACCACAGCCATTTTATTTCCTCACCTACAGACTACCCCCCCAAATAAAATAAATCTCCCAAACAACAATCATCAAAAATTAGAAGAACACTATCACATGGTCCAGATTTTCTAGAATCGTCCTGATACCAAATTCTCTACTCACTGTTCTTATATTTTTTGAAAGCCTTGAGGAGACCGCATGTCCCCATTTTTTATAGATGAGATGGTGCCACACAGAAGCGAAAAGGTAGCAAGGGGAGTGTGGCTGCAAAGGGCGGCAGAAAGCCGCCGGCAGGAGGGTGTGGGAGAAGGGTTCACCCAGAAGGCGGCAGAAAGCCACAGAAAACCTTCCAAAGTATGACAGCTGAGCCCCTTAAACTTCACCTTGGGGATTTGATTGCAATAACTTGTGTGTTTGTGAACAATAATCTTCCTGCGCTTCTAAAGGATGTTTAAAAATAAGAAACTAGGAAACAAACTCCACAACACCATATGGTGCCTCCTGTAAATCCCAGCATTTATCCCTCTACAGGAAACATTTTAACTACCACCCGTAGGTTCCGAAGCTATGTGGGTATGATAGCAAGGGCAAATACGTCATTTTATTTCTCTATTATAGACAAAGTAGAGAGGGGGGAAACTATCCATTTACTGCGTGTTAAAAAAATCTAGGCTGAGGCGGGCGTGGTGGTGCACGCCTTTAATCCCAGCACTCAGTAGGCAGAGGCAGGTGGATCTCTGTGAGTTCAAGGTCAGCCTGGTCTACATAGTGAGTTCCAGGACAGCTGAGGCTACATGGAACTCCTGTCTCAAAAAGACTTTTAAAAATTTAGACTGCTGGGCGGGGCGTGGTGGTGCATGCCTTTAATCCCAGCACTCAGTAGGCAGAGGCAGGTGGATCTCTGTGAGTTCAAGGTCAGCCTGGTCTACATAGTGAGTTCCAGGGCAGCTGGGGCTACAGGGGGACCCTGTCTCAAAAAGACCAAAAAAAAAATCTAGGCTGAGGCTGGAGAGATGGCTCACTGGTTAAAAGCAGTGGCAACTCTTGCAGAGAACCCAAGTTCAGTTTCTAGCACTCACATGCCAGCTCACACCCATCCTTAACTCCAGTTCTAAGGGATCTGACACCCTCTTCTAACCTCCTCAGGTACCGGGCATGCACTTGATGCACATACAAACATGTAGCCAAAACACTCATATACATAAAGTAAAAATAATTGTTAAAAAATCTTGTAAGGTGCAGGGAGCTGGCTCAGCAGGTAAAAGCACTTCGTACAGGAACGTGATCACCTGCACTCCTAAGGCGGTGACGTGGGAGAGGAACCAGGAGAATCACCGAGAAGCTCTCAAGCCAGCTGGCCTGAAGTATGCACCATAAAAGCAGAAACAAGAGAGACTACCTTCACGAGGTTGAAGGAGAAAACCAATTCCCTAAAGTTATCCTTTCTGTGTGCCTGCATGCGCACCACACACACGCACACACACTCACTCACAAACACACAAAAATAAAAACATAAGTAATTATCTGGGAAAAAACAAAACGTATTTTACATTTTTTGAGGATTCATTTTTATTTATGTGTATGCTTGTGTGTGTCTGAGTGTATGTATTCAGGTGCCCACAAAGGAGAGGGCATCGGATCCCCTGGAATTGGAGTTAGAGGCAGTTGTGACCACCTGACATGGATGCTGGGAACTGAATTCCAGTCCTCTCCAAGAGCAGCAAGTGCCCCTAACTGCTGAGCCATCTCTCCAGCCCCATATTTCAGGTTCTTGAACTACAACAACCAAGAGTTAAGAAATGAGGGGCTAGAGAGAGGGCTCAGAGATTAAGTGCACAGGGTTCTCTTGCAGGGTTCAATTCCTGCACCAATATGGTGGCTAACTACTGTCTGTAACTCCAGTTCCAGAGGCTCCAACTCCCTCTTCTGACTCTGTGGGCGTTGCACGACATGAGTGCACTTACACACATGCCAGCAATACACTCATACACATAAAATAAAAATATTTAAAAAGTTAGGAAACGAATAGCTCTATAAAATATTACAATGGGGCCGAGGGGGTGGGGGGGGCTTTGGGGGAGGAGCATGGGGTTGAGGGAGGTTATGGCTCAGTGGATAAGAACACTTGCTGTACAAGCATGAAGACCTGAGTTCAGATCCCCAGAGCCTATATAAAAAGCCAGGCATGGGCGCCTATAGGCTTACTAGCCACCAGCCTAGCTCCAGGTTCAGTGAGAGACCCTGTCTTAAAGAAATAAGGCACAGAGTAATAGAGCAAGACACCCAATCTTCTCCTCTGGTTCATGGGCATGGGTGTGCGTGCACACACACACACACACACACACCTGTATATACTACACTGTCTCAAAAATTAAGGTGGAGGGGCTGGATGGGACTACAGATACACACATACACATAAAATAAAAATAATAAATTTTTAAAAATTAAAAAAATATTAAGGTGGAGAGCAATTAAGGAAGACATCTCATGTTCACCTCTGGTCTCCACACTGATGTGCAAACATGTTCATGTGTACCTACATGTACACCTGCACACATCCACACGAACACATACATATACCACACACACAAGAATATTATATATTTATGCAAAAATAGGCAGATCTGTGTTCTGTAAATCAGTAAAAGAACCCTGTAAGATGTACGCATTTATTATGTGGTAAAGATAACATTACAAAATGGAAAAGGATGATTACTTAATAAATGAATGGAGAAAAATTAGCAATGGAAAAGAAGATCAAGATTAAACCCTTACCCCAGAGTATATATCAAAAGAAATTCCAGATGGATTCAATGGCTAAATAATAAAAATCAAGCCATGGGGAGAGAACAGTCTAGAAGCAACAGAAGCTGTCAAAGCTCTGTAAGAAGGCTGCCAGTCCAACTTAGCAGTAATTAATGAAATCACACAAAATAGAATCACAGATTTACTGGGGCTCCATATGGAAAGAAAAGCTTGTAGCTGTGTGCCTTCAAGTTAAAAAGGCAAACAACAGACTAGGGGAAACAAAGGCCAGTTGTTACCACTTTAGACTCCAACCTCAACAGAAAACTGAACAATTACCACCACTTACTATGTGTCAGATAACTGCAAGGTACTTTACATGAACTTCTGATTCTGTCCCTACAGACTTAACCCAGGGAAAGGATCTTGTTTGTTGGGTGGTTGGATAGGTGGGTGGATAGTGCTAGAGACTGAATCTAGGACCTCAGGATAGGGTAAGGAGAGGATGAAAGGAGACATTTTCATATTCTGTGTTATAGATACACTTGTACTCCATATTGTAAAAAAGGAGTCAGAAGCATTATTATGAGCTTAGCACATACACGTTGTTGATGGTTTGTTTATTCTGAGCTAAACCCCCAGCCCAGATGTCCCTGATGGACTACAAGCTTGAGGCCAGCAGAAGCTAACTTGACCCAGCATTTCAAGAAGTGCCTGAGCCCAAACATCCACAGAATGAGGGGAGAGTGCAAGAGCTGATAATAAGACGTGTGCAGATGTCACAAGTCTCCAAATGTAGCTGAGCACCAGACCCGAGGGGTGACTGACTGCCTGCCTTTGTCCCCAACCACTTCTCCCTGTGTGATTTACCCGCAGGAGGTGTCAATCCACTGTCTTTTCAGATTGCTGGCTCTCTGACTAAAGAGCAGTTTTAAAGATTTAGTTCACTGGCATCTGTAAGTGACTGGCAGCGAAGAGCCCTGGTATTCTGGTTACACTTACACATTATGGCTCTAAAAAGAGAGCAAGAGAAAGAAGGAAGAGAGAAGGAAGAGACAGGTTACGCTGGCGACAGCTTCACCCTCTGGAATAGGGACTTCAAGAGAACTGAGCATTCTGAAATCCAATGTATATGTTTATCGGTCTCTTCCTCTCCTCTATGCACATCCAAGCTCCAACCCATGAACGTTATGTTAGACTGATTAATCTTCAGCCAAACCTGGTGGCTCCTATCTGCAAATCTAACACTTGGGAGGCCGAGGCAGGAGGATTTTCATGAGTTTGAGGTCAGCCTGGGCTCTACAGTGAATTCCAGGACAGCCTGGGATACAGTGTAAAACCTGGTAAGTAAATATATAAATAAACATTTAAAAATTTCGTTTTCCAAAATTGGAAATGGAACTAACTAACAAAAGACTCTTCTGCTGGGTGTGGTAGAGCACACCTTTAGGCCCAGCACTTGGGAGGCAAAGGCAGGCGGATCTGTGGAGATGGAGGCCATCACAAGAAGGTCTAGCCAAAGACACCTTCCCATGATCAACCCAGACTAGCCAGAACTTACTCTAAGAGGAACCTTTAAAGGCTGAGATGTGAGGTGTGTCTCAGTAGTAGACATTCCTAGCATGCTTGAGGCCCAGAACAGCCAAAAAGAAGAACACTTTGAGGGTGCAGAGGGTGGGAAAGGGAAGGGAACAGGCATTGTGCTCACCACCACCACAGGGAATATGTGCTACTCTGGTGTCCCGTGGGGGTCTGATCTAATCAACTGGTCACCAACATGTGAACCTTCATTTCAAGGAGCCATGGTGACCCAAAGTGCCATGCCAAATATTTCCCCAGGTACGCCTACTGCTATAAACTGGAGTCCTCAAAGGCAAACAATCATACCAGAGCATAAGAGATGACTTTCTGTGGGAGATGCGAAGGGTCAGTTTTCACATGCTCCCGATGGTGCTCGGTTTCGGTATACTTCTCTATGGGTGGCTTGTTTTGAGAAAGCAAAGAAAAAGCTGGTTATGTAGGCCTGTAATCCCAACACTTAGGAGGCAGAGCAAGAGAATCACCAGTCAGAGGCCAGCACGAGCTTCATAGCAAGACCCTATCTTGAGCCGGGCGTGGTAGTCCCAGGACTTGGAAGGCAGAGGCAGGTGGATCTCTGTGAGTTCAAGGCCAGCCTGGTCTACATAGTGAGTTCCAGGACAGCTGGAGCTGCAGGGAGACCCTGCCTCAAAAAAAAAAAAAAAAAAAAAAAAAGTCATCTCAAACAAACTAAAGAAAACTCCGTGAGCACAGTGCCAGCTGGGGGCTGAGAAAGGGGCCCACACAGGAGGGGCCTGAAGTGTAAGATGCTGTAGCTTCACAGTAAATTCAACTTGTTTTCTAAAAAGAGATCCTTGTAGTGCCTTAGTGGTCCAGCTGGCTGCAACTCAGTTAGTGAAAATATTGACTTATTGAAGGAAGGAGGTCACACTGGCCTCCTCCATCTTCTCAGAAGAAATGAGAAATGTTAGCTGCTGGAAACTGTTGAAACTGTCAAAAGATATCTCCTACACAGACTGTGAAGCACAAATCCTGGCTGTCTTCCTTCTGAACCAACTGTAAACACACCCACACAATTTTAATTACTATGGTAAGAAAAGAAAAGCTATAATGCTTCTTTAGAGCTATGTGCCTCTGAATTTCCAGAAAAGCATGATGGGGGTCTAACTGCTTTGGCCCCCACACTGTAATAAGTCTGTGAGTTTTCACTGGGTACATGTGCATCCAGTTAGACACTTTTCCCAGTTTTATTTTGTTTTCCCCAGCAGCTGGATGTGGCCTGTGACTCAGAACTGACTGGAAGGATGTGAATCCAAGTCATTAGTACAAATTTGGAGCAATGCTAAAAAGAACCTCTCCTGCTGATGGTGAGCACACTGCTGCTGTGTGGGTGCTGCTGGTGAGCACACTGCTGCTGTGTGGGTGCTGATGGTGAGCACACTGCTGCTGTGTGGGTACTGATGGTGAGCACACTGCTGCTGTGTGGGTGCTGCTGGTGAGCACACTGCTGCTGTGTGGGTGCTGATGGTGAGCACACTTTTGTTGTGTGGGTGAGGGTTACACTGAGGAGAGAGAGAGGGTGAACAACAGGCCAGGCAGAGCCAGAGCCAGGCTGACTCCCTGGAGCAGAACACCCTGCGGCCCTTGAGGGCTGTTCTGTGAAAGAGAAACAAAAGTGAATATACTTTGCACTGTAGTCCTGGACCACTGTGTTCCAGGAGCTTTGCCTCCCCCAATAACACAGCCTTCCTTGAGGCTCATTAGCATCTAAAGCTCCCATGGACCATGGACGAGGAAGGGAAGAATATACTGTAAGTTAAGTTTCATTCCACAACAGGATTGTGTGGAGATTCCTTCAAAATTTCACGTGATATCTTTTTCCTCAGGCAGAAAGGTTTTCAGTCACAAGACTCAAACTTGTCACCTGGATAATCTCCTAATTATCCTCAAACCAAGATGGAGACACCCCCACCCCTTGGCTGTAAATGACTGGAGTGAAGGACTGCTTTCCCGGAAGTTAGGCAGTTACGTCTTTCAGATGGCAGGTATGGCTCTGAAGAGCGAGGGCATCAATACTTAGGTTCCATCAAAGGCCAAGTCTTACAGATAGAATGGATTTGGATCCTGTATAATCAATATTAACGCCTTTGAGGAGATTTCATTGAAACAATATGAATTTGTAAGTCCAGAAATAGCAAATAATAAAGATGACCATTTCCTCAATTACACAGATAAAATCATCACTAATCCACATTCTATACATTGATCATGTTGTTGTTTGGTTTTAACACTAACTGGTGTTAGTGACAGTTTCCAGCATTTGCCCAGGAAGACATCTTCATTCTTTTTTGCAGTGCTAAGGGCTAAAGGGCTTGAGCATGCTGGTAGATAACTGCTCTACCCCTGACCTAAATCCCACATCCAAAGCATTTTTTTGGAAACAGTTTTCTTATAGACTTCAAATTAAATGAATCTTTTGTTGCATTATCTTATAAAACTACCATAAATAAAGTTATTCTTACTAGTCTTCAGTGACTTTCCTTGTTTATGATATAATAATAGCATAGTTATTTTCCATGTCCTTTGATGAAGTCCTCATCAGATACCAAGTGGAATATTTGTTTGTCTGTTTATTTATTTATTTATTTATTTTTATTTATTATTTTTGGCACTGGACACTGAACCACAGGTCTCTCACATGCTAAGCATGCACTCTGCCACTGAGCTGCGTCACCAGCCAGAATGTATTTGTTCTTAATTATTTTCTGAGCAAATGGTGTCATTGCTATACACTGAATGTTTTTATCTGCTGCCTCCATGTCACACATTGGAAGCCAAGACTCCATAGGCAGGCTTTGGTAATCAAGTTCGGGAGGTCGTTGGGGATTGGTGTCCTCTAAGAGAGACTCAGAGTGCCTTCCCCTCCTCTGCCTTACAGGAAGCGCAGGCCCTCTGAAGTGGAAGGGGCCCTCTTCACACTTCGGTCTGCTGGCACACTGACCTGGCACTCCCCAGTCTCTAGAACTGTGAGAAATAAGCGTTCTGTTGTTTATAAACACTTAGCTCATGGCAGCCCAAACAGATTAACATAATTGCTGACTCCTAACCTAAATATCCACCTCAGATCTCATAGGACCACAGGGGTTTTTAGCTAAAAAGGACCTTTGTCCGACAACACTGTGTCCAATATCCTTAAGTTCAGATCAGCAGATTCACCCAGAGACATTAAAGAATTGTAGAGGGGTTACTCGGGCACCAAAGTTTACACAACTAGGATTCATAGCTCTTGGGGTAGGTATGAATGAATGCTGAACTTTCTCTGCAATCCTAAAGGACGATTGGCACATGTAATAGAGATACAACTTTCCCCCAAAATTCACCTTATCTTAAAAAGCAACCTAAACTCAAGACAGTCAGGCAGATCACTGTGAGTTTGAGGCTAGCCTACTCTAAATAGCAAGTTCCAGTCCAGCTGGAGCTAGATAGTGTAGCCCAGTTGAGAGAGAGAAGGGGAGGGGGAAAGAAAGGCAACCTGAATTATTTTATGAATCAAAGAATTCTTTTCTATACAAATAATGTTCTTTGTTCCAAAAGTGCTGGGAATTAAACCCAGTGCCTTATACGCAGTAGACACAAACTGTACCGCTTAGCTGCAACCTCAGCCCCCTTTTTTTTTTCTGTTTGTTTTATTTCTTGTTTTTGAGACTATGTAGTTTAGGCTAGCCTCAAATTCATAATCCTTCTGCCTCTGTCTCCTGAGTGCTAGGATTACTGACATGCACCACCACGTGGGGTTTAATGATATACACATCATTCATTCATTCTACAAACTTTACAAATGGTCAAACTCTGCCTGCCTATGCTAAATGCTGCTGAATGAAGCAGATCCCATTCCTGCCCTCATGGAGTCTACATATCTGTTTTATAGGTAACTTACGAGCTGTCATACACGAAATACATGAAGGAGGAGTAAGGCGCTTAAATTGGTCAAGCAGGGAAGGCACAAGTCCTGGTCCCAGTTTAGCATCAATATCCTTCAAAGGCCTATGTGTTGAAGGCTTGGTTGCCAGCCTGTAAGACTCTTGGAGGTGACAGAACCTTTAGGAGGTGAGCCTGGTGGAAAGAAGTTAGGACAATGGGGTGTGCCTTGGAGGGAATGTTGGGACCTTAGCCTGCTCCTCTGTCTCTTTGCATCCCAGTTACCCTGAGGTGGACAGGCCACCTTCTCTAGACACTTCTGCCACCTCAGGGCTAACTAGCCTAGGATCTAAAACCATGAACAAAAATAAATATTCCGTCCTTAAAGATGTTTATCTGACCAAAGTAGGATTGCCACAAGTTCAAGACCAGCCTGGGCTACATAGTGAGTTCCAAAATAGCCTGGGCTACAGAATGAGACCCTACATCACAGAGCAAAACAAAAAAGTTGTTTTTCTAAGGCACTTTGTCACAGCAACAGAAATCTAACTAACACACATGATAAGGAATGTCTTTGAAAAAGCAAATTTTCCAAAACACAGGAAAGTTCAAAGAAAGAAAAACTAACCTAACATCTTACCTTTGATAAACAGCTACTGTTAAAATGGTAGTGAAACAATATACTCTATGTTTATCTTTTGAAAAGCACTTTTTACATCTAGAATCGACTTATTTGTATTCTCCTTATAATCTGTACTTCCAAGTAGAAGTAAGCACTGAACACAAATCGCCATTGTGTTCTATCAGCTTAATACTATTTGGTAACAAAGAACACGCAAGATTTTACAAATCCTTCTCTACACACACAAGTGTTTATGTGAAGAATAGACAATAGGTAGGTAGATAGACAGATAGACAGATACACACATACATACATACATACATACTTTTACAGAAATGGTATTTAAATATACAAATTGTCTCCTGCAAGGCAGCCTATTCTCTGCAACTTCTGTTTGCATAATGCTCTGCTCCTTGAGGAAGAAGGATCCAGGATCTGCCTCCGTGCAGAGCCCAAGTATTCTTCCTTTAACTGTGTAACACACTCCTTTGTGCCAACTTCTTATGGAGGGGACATGTAGTTCACCTGAGATCACTATTCCCCGTTACAGATGAAATCCTAATGAACAACTGTGCTGCACAACTTCTGTCAGCTTGAAATACCTGGGGAGAGAGACCCTCAGCTGCAGAACTTCCTCTATGATACTGGCCTGTGGGCATGTCTGTGAGGAACTTTGATTGTTGAGTGATATGGGAGGTCCCAGCTCACTGCGGGTGGTGCCACCCTCGGCAGGTGGTCCTCGGTCCTAAGAAACCAGGTTGAACGGGGCCCTGAGGTGCAAGCCAGTGAGCGGCATGGTGTTCCTCCATGGTCTGTGTGTTAGCTTCTGCCTCCAGGCCTTGAGTTCTTGCCCTGGCTTCCCTCCACGATAGGCCTTAGGCTGTAGGATACAATAAACCCTTTCTCCTAGATGCTTTTGATCAGTAGTTTTTTTTCTCTGTCTTTTTGAGACAGGGTCTCACTGTAGCCCCAGCTGTCTTGGAACTCACTATGTAGACCAGGCTGGCCAATGTTTTTAATCACAGCAACAGAAAGCAAAGTACACATCAACCTTATACATACACATCTTTTCATGGTTTCTTATATGAGATCCTAGAAATGGACTAGAGTATTAGATCACACAATTTATATTTGATACATACAGCCAACTGCCCTCCAGAAAACAAGGGGTAACAAGTGGTAAGAGGCTGGTTTTGTTAGAGTGTACTGACTCTTCTCTTGGGCCTGCAGATGTCCAATGAGTATTTTTTATTATTGTTTTATGTATATGAGCATCATGCCTGCACGTATGTAAGTGCACCCATGTCATGCAGTGCCTGCCGAGGACAGAAGAGGGCATTGGATTCCCTGGAACTGGAGTTGTGGGCAGTTGTTAGCTACCATGTGAGTGCTTGGATTCAAACTCCAGTCTTCTGCAAGCACAGCCAGAGCTCTTAACTGCTGAGCCATCTCTCCAGTCCCTCCAAGGAGTATTTAAAAGCAAGATAAATTGGACATCTCTGCTTCATTTTGTATCTGTCCTCTTTACTACCTTAAACTTTGAGTCGAATTCTTGCTCAACTCCACATGTAAACATGCTAATCATTTGAGGAGTGTCTGTCTGAAAACTGGTAATGCAAGACTGAGTAACACTAAATTTACCTAACCTGCCTCATTCCCCTTCAAGACTAAAAATACCAAGATAAGAATAGCTAACACATCTCCGACAGATTGCCAAATGCTGACTCTTTTCAAGGTGCTGTTGCAGACCTTGGAGTGCTGCCTAGAAGCCCCCAGCCATCACCCCAACCTTTCAGGAACAGCAAAGCCTTACAGGCAGATAACCCCAGGATGAAACTGTCCCCTTACCTCATCAGGGAGCAATTACTCCAGGACAGGAACTGGGGCTGCTACCCTGAGCAAGAGCAATCATCTTACCATAGGAACCAGATTACCCCTCAAATGAGAAGGACTGGAATCAACCAGCAGAACCAGAACTGAAATAATGACCAACCAGACCACTGTGTGACCAACACCAGTTACATGTTCACAGCTCTAACCCCGACCCAGTTCTTCACACATGAAGCTCATGCTTCACCCAAATGCAGCTGCGATGCTGGATCTCCCTGTACAGCTATAGTGATTACCTTCCTCGTTTTTCAGCGTTACAAGTGCCCTGATCTAACTTACTGGGTTTCTCTGAAGTCAGATGTCCCAGGACCTAGGACTCCAGTGACAATACTAATTCACATCTTTGAACAACAGTATACAATAACTTCTTTGGCAGAGGACATTTCAAGAGAGCATAATGTTGAATCTGTGGCTTGGCTCTTGTTGGTAACATGGGTCTACTATGAAAAAGATCAAGCGGGGCAGAAAAGGTACAAAATGTACAGCTCGAAGAGAAAAAGAGCACTAGGAAGCTTAATGTTGAAACCCAGGCTTCTGTTGTGGGAGGCTGTACCTTCTAAGAAGATTCGCTCCATTAAGGAGAGGCCTCCTGCTCTGCACTGGAACAGTGGCAAGAGTGTTCTCAGGGCAAGACCCCACCCAGCAAAGCTTCTAACTTGTGAAAGAACCCAAGGGGTTTTCTGCTCCTAGAAAGTAATTGCTTCAGCACACAAAAGCTGCTGCTAATGTCACAGGCTGAGAGGGTCTGTCCCAAGCTGGCAGCCAGACTTGGCAGTGTTGTGCATGTGGTGCTGGATTTAGAGGCATGAAAGATGCAAGAGTGAGACTGGCCTGGATTCTTCCTCCATGGTTGCAGAGAACAATGAGGCTGAGCATGATGTGGCAGGGCTGGGTTCCCTGTGTGAAGGCCACTGTGTGACGCTGAGAAGGTGAAGCCCGTGTTGAGCTGGAGACCCCAAGATGTTGGGGATGCCAGAGCTGTAGGACATCTGTCAAGGAGAGCTACGTACCAGGAGTAGAGCCAGCCCAAAAGAGAGATGCATGCTGCAGGCAGCATGGTGAGGCAGTGCCCTCTAAACCCTTTGGCACTAAAATCTCAGGTGGTATACATAGAGCTACAAGGATTTAGCATTTGCCCTGCTGGGTTTGGGTCTTGCTTTGGTTTCATATTCCCTCACTATTCCCCCATTCTTCTTTTTGGGAATGGGAACGTATATTCTATGCCACTGTGTGTTGGAAGTATGTAATTTGTTCCTTCATTGTATAGGGGTCACATATAAGAGATTGCCTTCAGTCTCAGAAGATACTTTGTACTTGTTTGTTTTTAGACAGGGTCTTCCTGTAGCCTCAGGTGACCTGAAACTTGCTGTACAGACCAGGCTGGCCTCAATCTTATAGAGATCTACCTGCCTCTGCCTCCTGAGTGCTTGGGATTAAAGGTGTGCATCAGAATGTTAGACTTCTGAACAGTGTTGAGGCTGTCAAAGACTATGGGGGATTTTAAAGTTGGACTAAATACACTTTACTGTCTAAGATGGCCATGAGCCTGTGGGGCTAGGGAGTGGAATGTTTGAGTGAGACAGCGCCCCCCTCCCCCCACCAGGCTCAAGTATTTGACCACTTGGCCCCCAGCTGGTGGCACTGTTTGGGAAGACTTAAGAGGTGCAGCCTTGATGGAGGAAGTGTGCCTCACTCCACTTCCTGTTTGCTCTCTTTGCTTCCTGTTTGCAGTTGAAAACCTCAGCTTTCCATTCCTACAGCTGGGCTGCTGCTCACTGCCACCATAGACTCATTCCCTTGTAACCATAAGTGTACTGAATGTATTAGGAATTTATTAGGAATTTAGAAATCAGAAATTAAAGATGAATATTAACTCTGTAAACTCTGAAACCAAACTGAACATTGCTGTGACACTGTGTGAAATAGATAAGTAGATAAGAAGCTAAGTTGTAACTCAGCAACCAAACAGAACCTATGTGAGTTGAGTGTCTGTGTGTTGGTGATAAGTGACCACAGGGTGTGAGCCATATCTCAAGAAAACACTGAAGTTACTGACGTAAGTCAGAAGGACTTCAGCCAGAAAAGAAATATATAAAATCTGGTAGCTAAAAAGATTCTTTTGATGCTTGGCCACACGAGACTCTGAATCCGTGGGCCTCATCCCGGCACATTGCCCAAATCCTGAGACCGCTACCTGAAGCTCTGCCCGAGACCAGACCGGAGCCTCGCCTGAGACCTGATCGAGGACCTCAGCCTGAGAGCCAGAGACTGACAGGAGCCTGCCACGACCAGAAGTGATCAGAACCTGCAAGAGACAGCTCCTCAGCCGGGAGAGTGCACCGATCACGGCGGACTAGAGAACCTCTCCACATGGAGTGCCTGAAGGCTTAACCTCTGGAAGGTACTCCAAGAGACTTTGGGACTCTTAACTGCTAGAGGACCGGGTTTCCCTTTGAGTGTTTGTATTGATGTGTGTTTGTTATGCTTTGACCTAGTAAACGCATAATGCAATCAAACAGTCGTGTGTGAGAATCTCTTCTGTCCGTTGCGCCTGTCCTAAGCTCTCCCGAGAAGCAGTGACACATTTTGGATGTCACACTCAAGCCAGTGGCTTGAGACACATTCAGGACAGTTACTATCAAGTGACTGCTCCCATTCAGGACACATAAGCCAAAAAGTCTTTCTTCCTTAAGCTGCTTTTGGTTATGGTGTTGTCACAGCCACAGAAAAGTCACTACTGTAGGACACCTGGAAACTGCAGTAATCTTCCTGCCTGTCTCCAGAGAGCTAGGGTTACAGATACATACCATAATGCCCACTGTTATATTCATCTGGGAAGTGGGTGTATAGTTGAATGAGATGGTTTGGGATGTTCCGTGTGATACACACACACACACACACACACACACACACAAATTTAGATTCCACGTATCAGAGAAGACAGATGATTATTTGTCTGAGTCTAGCTTATTTCCCTTAGCACTTTCCTGCAAAATATTATTTCATTCTTCTTTACAAATGAATACATTCCATTGTGCATAGGCACCTCACTTTCTTGATCTGTTCTTCTATGGATGGACATCTAGGCTGCTTCCATTTCCTGGGTATTATGAATAGTACAACAATAAATAGGGATGTCAAGAATCTCTATAGCATGCTGTCTTAGAATCCTTTCAAGTGTATCCCCAGCAGCTGGATCACAGGGAAGTCCTGCTTTCTGTTTCCTGAGGAGCTGCCATAGTGGCTGCACAAGTTTACCTTACCACTAACAGTGAATAAAGCTTTCTCTGTCCTCACATCCTCACCAGCATTTGATACCGTTTGTTTTTCTTGATGGTAGCCATTCTGATTGGAATGAGATGGAATTTCAAAGTAGTTTTAATTTGTATTTCCATGGGGCTAGGATGTTGAACACTTCTTCAATATTTATTGGTTATTTGTATTTCTTTCTTTGAGAACTGCCTTCAATTCATGAGCTTATCTACTGATTAGATGATTGGGGGGTATATTTAATTTTTTGGAGTTGTAGATTTTACATATTAATGTCCCACCCAGATATTTTCTCTCACTTTGTAATCTGTCTCTTTATTCTGGTAAATAATTTCTTTGTTGTGTAGAACCTTTTTCATTTCATGCAATCCACTTGCCAATTCTTGGGATAATTTCTGGGCAACTGGAGTCCATTTCAGAACCCCTTTGCCTACGCCTCTATCTGGAAGGTTTGGGCTGTGTTTTCCTCTAGTAGTTTCAGAGTTTCACATTTTATGGTTTTTGATGCACTTTTCAATTCGTTTTGTTCTGGATGAGAGATATGGATCTACTTTGATTCTTTTACATGCTGCTGTGATAGAACACCATGACCAAGCCAACTTGGAGAAGGAAGGGCTTATTTTGGCTTATGGTTCTAGGGAGAGAGTCCATCATGGCAGGAGACCTGGCGGTGGTCGCCACATCAGGAAGCTGTGAGTCTTCAACTGCAAACAGGAAGCAGAGAAGGCGAACTGGAAGTGAGGAAAGCTTTAAGCACTCAAAGCCCTTAGCCACGTACTGCCTCCAGCAGGTCCATACCTCCTGTGTGTGTGTGTGTATGTATGTGTGTGTGTGTGACTATCTCCCCAGTGTCACAAACTATACCTCCTAAAGTGTGTGTGTGTGTGTATACCACTATCTCCCCAGACAGTATCACAAACTGGCACAAACTGGGAACCAAGTGTTCCAACACTTGGCCGGGGAGCAGTGCTCGTTCAAGCCACCGCACATGTGCATACTATGTTCCCAGCACCAATTGTAAACTCATTCTCTCTCAACAAGGCCTCTTGTCTTCAGCATCCAAACTAGAGACAAAAAGCTTTGATCAGCACCAAGTTCAATACTCCATCCTCAACATGGTATTTAGGGACCACACATCTTTGGCTACTTCCTTTGATCTGCAATACTTATCACCTCAACAAAATGTATGAGTCCACAGCATCACAAACTCCCAGTGCTTAACAAACAGATTACAGCTATAAGAGGCATTTCCGAGTTGTCTTCCTGACGTCATTTCCTCCATCCACAATCCACGTCTCCTTTGGAACAAGCCTGTGGCTTGTCTATTTTGGCTCCATCTCCAGCTCCAGGACAGGGGTGCGAACGTCAGACCTGACATAGAACTCTCTTCTGCCCCCGTTTCTTTCTTCCCTTTCTCTACAACAATACTTGACCCAGACAGCAGACAGGACACTGACTATATAATTCCTGTCCCTCAGCTGCAGGTCCACCCTTCAGCCACTTCCCTTCCTGTTTTGTGGATCAAATCCAGAATGCTCTGGCAGAATTTCAGAGAGAATTCAGCATCCCCAATGTGGAAGATGCACTAAAAGTTGCCCACCTGTGCCCCCAAAGGAGAAATAGCCTCACTGAAATGACTGCAGTGTGTCCAGTGGGGATCCCAGGGAATGGGCTGAGTCCATCTGAGTGACGTCAGTGGGCTTTTTATGCAGGAATGTTACTGCCCTGGATTATCCAACAGAATGGGCATTTGCATTATTAGTCTATAACCTCCGGACCCAGTTGATCCCTGTATTTCAGATGCTTATTGAGCCTCTAGCTATAACCACCATTAGAGCCATTCCCCCAGGTTGGCATGTACCAGGAATGCACACACAGATGGTGTAAAGCATTCTTCAGCCTCATTCGATGGTTCCTGGTGCATCTGCCTGGTAAACTCTGTGTCAGAGTTTACCACGATACACTTTTTCCTACCAAAGGGCCAAATTTAAAGAATTTCCCTGATCCTCAGGCTGGAGAGATGGCTCAGTGGTTAAGAATGGGGATCCCAGGGAATGGGCTGAGTCCATCTGAGTGACGTCAGTGGGCTTTTTATGCAGGAATGTTACTGCCCTGGATTATCCAACAGAATGGGCATTTGCATTATTAGTCTATAACCTCCGGACCCAGTTGATCCCTGTATTTCAGATGCTTATTGAGCCTCTAGCTATAACCACCATTAGAGCCATTCCCCCAGGTTGGCATGTACCAGGAATGCACACACAGATGGTGTAAAGCATTCTTCAGCCTCATTCGATGGTTCCTGGTGCATCTGCCTGGTAAACTCTGTGTCAGAGTTTACCACGATACACTTTTTCCTACCAAAGGGCCAAATTTAAAGAATTTCCCTGATCCTCAGGCTGGAGAGATGGCTCAGTGGTTAAGAACACTGGTTGTTCTTGCAGAAGACCTGGGTTCAAATCCCAGCACCAACATGGTAGCTAACAACTGTCTGAACTCCAGTCCCAGGGGATCTGACAGCCTCTTCTGTCCTCCAAGGGTATTGCATGACACAGGTGCATTTACCTAAAAGCAGGTAATACACACATACACATAAAATAAAAATAATAAATTTAAAAATTTTTTTAAAAAGAATTTCTTGCACACGCCTTTAATCCCAGCACTCGGGAGGCAGAGGCAGGCAGATGTCTCTGAGTTCAAGGCCAGCCTGGTCTACATAGTGAGTTCCAGGACAGCTGGGGCTACAGGGAGACCCTGCCTCAAAAAAACCAAAAAAAAAAAAAAAAAGAATTTCCTTGATCCTTCAAGAGTTTCCTTTTTCTGCTAGTTTTTCTTTACTCCCGTTAAAATGCCAATCTTTGTTCCCCAAGTAAGATATGCAGAACTATTTTATCTTCTGCACCCACACTTCAAAACCAACCATTCAAAACTTCTATCAGTTTGCTCTCAGGCTGCACTGGGCTCTCCAGGGGAACAGCTGGCTTGCTGGCTCTGAGGCAAACACGGAAACCAGCTCTACAGACGACAGGACACAAGGAACTGATTCGTTTCACATCTCGGGGCTCTGAGTGAGGACAGTGGAAGAAACTCAACTATGACCAAAAAAGGAAGCAACACGATTCAGCTTTCACAGGCCGGGTTTGCAAACGTGTGAGGGGGAGAATCCTAGAGAGAGGGAGGAGGAGGGAGGGAAATTGGGTGGTGGTGGTTGCAGGCTGCAAAGGAGAAATGTGAGCTGAAACCTTCACTCTGCAGCAATCCTCAGCAGGCAGGAACACTGTTGCTTTGGGGGAGATACTGCAGAAAAACTCTCTGATTTGTAAAGAGCTTGAAACATCGTAGTTAGATACTGTCCTCTACAGTGTTCTTATTGTAGCAAGACAGCCCTGAATAGGGCTCTTCAGCTTGGAGGGGAAGCCATAGTCTTCTGACATCTCTATTTATGGAACTGTCACTGCTTTTTATGGGAAAGCTGGGGCTGACAGTATGGGAAACATGCTCTCTCTCTCTCTCTCTCTCTCTCTCTCTCTCTTTCTCTCTCTCTCTCTCTCTCACACACACACACACACACACACACCAGTTACACACAGTACACTTATGCAATCGCACATATGTACCATACCTCTTCCATATAGTCACACACACTACAATCTCACATACGTGTACCACAGAGTTACATACACTATACCTCTCCACCCCATTCTCTCTCTGACACATAAACATCCCTACAGAGTCACATGCACATAAGCCATTCCCCACACCCCAGGTCTCTCAGATGTAGTGCGCATGCACACACACACACACACACACACACACACACACACACACACACCACAACACATTCCTGGAGCACTTCAGTCCCAATGTAGAAGTATGAACTCAAGAAAGACAATTACCAAAGGCAAGAAACAACTTTTATTTAAAAGAAAAGACTAAATTAGTCCAAAAGAAAAACAAATGACAAACTAAAATATAAGCTGTTAGAATAGCCAGTCAAGTATCACAGAATTGAAAAGTTTTATCTTTTCTTTCCTTTCTTAAATTTTGTTTTGTTTTTAGATAAGGTCTTCTTGGGGCTGGAGAGATGGCTCATTAAGAGCACTGGCTACTCCTGCAGAGGAGCTGGATTCTGTCCCCAGAACCTACATGGTGGCTAACACCCATCCTTAACTCCAGTTCTAGGGGACCTAATGTCTTCTTCTGGCCTTTGAGGAAGGCATTGCATGCACACGGTACATTTATATACATGAAGCCAAGATACTCATACATATAAAATTAAATAATATCTTTTTTAAGTTAAAAAAAATATATAGGGTCTTACTGTGTTGCCCACACTGGTCTTGAATTGCTGGGCTCAGCGTTTCCTGCCCCAGTCTCTGGGTATTGGGAACCTAGGCATACACTTACCCTTCTTAGTGAGAATTGTCACCCGGCTGGGGTGGGGAAGCAGAAATCTCCCCCTTCTCTGTGTGAATAAAAATCTTCATTGGTTGCATGGATTTACCGACTAGGAGACAGGGCAACCACCAGAAAGCTGTAACATAATCAATAAAAATGTAATTATTTTAGTATTAGCATTTTGTTTTTGCTTGTTTATTTATTCTTTGTCTCAACCATGTAGCCCTGGCTGGCCTGGAACTTGCTATATAGACCAAGCTAGCCTCAAACTCAGAGAGATCTGCCTGTTGGTATCAAAGGTGTCTGGCCTAAGAAAAATTTTTAAGAGAATTTCTTTAAATGTATTTCTTTTCTAAATATTTCACTTATTTTTATTCTATGTGTATGTGTGTATTGCCTGCATATATGTAAGTGCACCCGTGTCATGCAATGCCACGGAGGTCAGAAGAGGGTGTCAGATCCATAACTGGAATTATGGATGGATGTTAGCTGCCATGTAGGTGCTAGGAATCAAACCCGGGCCCTCTGCAAGAGCAGCCAGTACTCCTAATGGCTGAACCATCTCTCCAGCCCCTAAATTTTGTATTTCTAGGGCTGGAGAAATGGGTAAGAGTATGCACCGCTCTTGCAGAAGACCCAAGTTCAGTTCCCTGCAGTCATGTCAGACTACTCACAACCACCTGTAACTCTAGTTCTAGGGGAGCTGATGCCCTCTTCCGGCCTATGCAGGCACTGTGCTCATGTACACAAATACATACAGCCACTTAAGTCGAAAATAAAAATAAATTATGTAAAAAATGTATTTAAGTGTATTTTATAAATTCAAAACAATAAATGTGTTTATAGGCGATTCAACCAGCGAATAACAATGAACAAGTCATGAGCAACGCAAAATTGCCAGATTTCCAACTTCCCAGAAACCACGAAAAGCATCTCTAAACCATGCGATTTAGAGCTAACAAGGGAATGCAGGATCCTAGGCAGAAGGAAGCAGAAGCCGCAGAAACGTCGACGTGTTCTGTCTTGCCCCTCCTTCCTTTGCTCCTGCGGGTACTCACGGTAGCTCTGAAAGGCTAATTTTATTTATCCCACCCAGCAAGGAAGCCATCAGGCCAACCTAAGTGGAAAACTGAGCGGGTGGTGGCGGGGGCCCCCTGGTGGCAGGACTGGGGAGCAGCGCCTTCTTGGCGGCAAGAAGCAGGAAGGACACAGGGTGGGCGGGCTCCGGCGTGCACGGGGGCCTGCCTGCCACACCCAGACACGCTCGCACTGACCTTCCCTGCTCCTTCCAGACGTCCTCAAACTTTGGGCACATCCCCTAGTTCTAACCTGGTCCTCACGGGAACATACACCCTCGGTTCCAGGTATCAACTGCTGCCGGTGACTTGTGTTCCTGGATGTTATCATTATGGGCTGGTGAACATTTATCCGGTAGCTAGTACTACAGTTTGGATGTTGAATGTCTTCTAAAAGGCTAGTGGGTTGCATGCTTGACCAACAGGGAGAGTCTAGCCATTGCAAAGCGCTGGAACCCTTACTGGGTGGGGTTTGGTGAAAGGGTGCTGGTGGGGAAATGGGCCGGTAAATACTTCGGTTATTCAGGCTAACCTGATACCTGCCACCCTTCCGCAGTTTGCTTCCGGAGACAGTTAAACTGCCACCTGCCACCCAGACCAGAGACTGATGACGCAACTGTCGCACCAATGATTGTTAAAGAACTCGACTTGCGGGATCAATGGGGGAGGAGTAAGGGGTATATAAGAAAGCCATGTGTACGCAATAAATGAGAGCTTGCTTGCTAAATGCCCAGTGCCTACTCATCCCCTGCCCCCGAAGGAGAGTCCTCAAGTAGCTAGCCCACTAAGGCAGGCAACAACAGCAGGTGCTAAGTCACGGGAGGAATGCTCTTGAAGGGGATTTGTGGATCTGGACCTTTGCCTCTCCCTCCTCTGCTTTCTGGTTGAGGAGGCAAGTGGTTTTGCTGTACTACACACCCCCACCATGATGTGCTGCCTCTTTACGGACCCAAAGCTAGGGACTGGAACCTCCAAAACTGCAAGGGAGAAAAAACATTTTCTCCTTATAAACTGTATCTCAAGTATTTTTATTATAGCAACAGATTAACACACATGGCTTCTATCTGTACAGAAGTATCACAACTTGAATATGCACACACATATGTATGTATGTATGTACGTATGTATGTATGTATGTATGTAGATGTTTGGTTTTGTTGTGGTGTTGAAGCCTTTGTATACTAAGCAATCTTTTTTTAATTGAATTAAAAAAAAAAAGGATTGAGGAGGAGCTGGAGAGTTGGTTCTGTGTTTAAGAGCAATGGCTGCTCTTGCAGAGGACCTGGGTTCAATTCCCAGCACCCACATGATGGCTAACAACTGTCTGTAATTCCCATTCCAGGGAATCCAATACCCTCTTCTGGCCTCCATGGGCACTGCACATACATGGTGCACTTGCAGGCAAAGCATTCATATGCATAAAATAATAAGTAAATAAATAAAATCGTAAAGGGCTGAAGAGTCTTCTGTAGTCATTAGCTAGGAAAACTATGCTTGAAACACATCATCAATCATCTTTTCACTTTCTTGTCTTGCCCAAACCTTTCTCATTTGGTCTTCTCAAACCTCTATTTAAAAACAATTTTGATGTAGCCATAGAAACATAACATTTTACAGTCGTTCACAAAAATAAGACTCACTAAACAAAGATAATTTTGCAAAGAAACCCACAAGAGGCATTCTTTCCACTCTGTATAAACGTTAACACAATACAGTGTTTATCTATAGAATGGGTCAGACAATGTTTTCTCAAACATTTCCTTTCCTGACACTGTTAGCAGTAGGTAACAAGGCATAAACACTCATCTTTTAGAGGATACACAGAAGGCCACTCTGCAAATACCTAATAATTTGTCTCTTCTGTTTCAACTGAGCTCTTCATATCTGAACCCCAGCTTCCCCATTTAGGACTTGTGACCTTAATTTGTGTACTTTCCCAAGCCTTAGTTCATGTGTAAAATGAGACAACTGTATTTCACTAGTCCAGAAAAAGATTACATAATGAAATAAGTTTCTAGGTCCCTGATACCCCTTTTATATATTGTATACGTATATTTTCACGTGAAAAAAATCTGTAAAATTGTTTATCAGATTGTTGAGGGGTATGTAACCAAAGTAAGGCCTCAGCACTCTTGCTGTAAAGCAGAGCCCCTTTGCTGGAGTCCTTGGAGCTTTCATCCTAACTGGTGGTAAACAGGCTGTCAGGATTTTATGAGGATGTGCAAAGTGCGATGGGTATGTGGGTTTTCTCAGAAACAGAACTATATTGGTGCTTTCTGAAAATAGACACAACTCGACGGTTTCTCCATAACACTCCTGCTATGGTTTGATTGTTCCCAGCAGAACGCATGTTGAAATTTAATCCCCACTGTGAAACAGCAGGAGGTGCAGTGTGATGGGATCTTAAGGAGTGACCAGGCCATGAAGGCAGAGCCATTCCTGCATTCCTGGATTTGTGGATTATCCTGAGAATAAGCCTGTTATCAAAGCTGGTTTGGCTCTGTCTTTTGTACCCATTCTCATGCCATGTGATGCCAGCTGTCCTGTAATGCCTTGGAATGCTGCAGAAGCTCCAGGGAGGACCTTACCAGAACCATCCTGGCAGCCCGATCTTGATCTTCCTGCCCTTTAGAACTGTGAGTTGAATGAGTCTCCTTTTCCATATAAGTTAGTCAGTCTCGGATACTGTGTTATGAAAACAGAAAACAAACTAAGACAATTCCCAAATGTAAGCTAGCTAAATGTCTACAATTTTACTAATAACATCTGTAGCAGATATAAGATTGATCAAAGGGAAAATGTACTGTATATAAGTCAAAAAATAAAAGCCTTTAAAAACTATATTCAAGGTAACCTTAGCAGCAAGACTTCTGAAAATCAATAAATGTTACAGTGCAGGACTTCCATTGTTAGAAACTCTCCATGGTTACCAAGTCCTCACACATAAGACAGGATGAAGTGACATTATAGTGGGTTATCATTTGCCTTTCCCCACAGAAACCTTCTAGTACCTTACATCCCCCAAAATGAGTCCAGTCTACAAGAGTGGAAGCCTGTGACAAAGTCTGTGGGTGACCAGAGAGCAGCTCAGGGTGTGTTGTTTTGACAGAGGAAGCTACTGTTTAAAGTGCAAATTTAAGGAGCTGAAGAGATGGCTCAGCACTGGCTGCTCTTACAGAGGACCCAGGTTCTACTCTCAGCATCCACATGGCAACTAACAACTGTCTATAACTCCAGTTCTTCTGACCTCCATGGACACTGCACATCACAGGTGCACTTATATACATATAGGTAATACACTCATATACATAAAATAAATTCAAAAAAAATTTAAACGCAGATTTAAGATGGGCTAGACTGGGAAACCCAACTGGAAATGTCAATCTCTTCCAAGTGTCAAGTCCTCCTCCATCCTCAAGGTTACCTCCTCCTCTGTTCTCATGCCTAGCACATGTCCTGTCCTCGATATTACAAACAAATATTCAGATTGTATGCATTTAGAAAGGCTTTCCTGGGCTCATGTAAATTTCCACATAAGTAACACATAATGTTCATGGTGCTTAGTCATAAGAAGGCAGCCGATTAATACTTGTGGAATGAATGAGAATGAAAAGAAATAGGGAATGAATTCCCATTCCCAATGTACGAAAATGAAAGAGAAGAAACACCAAGGGGTAAGACAGAAGGAAGGAGCAGATATATTAAGTTTTAAAAGTGTTATTATAGACACACACCTGCAATCCCCAGCACATGGGTGGGCTGAGGCAGGAGGATCCTGAGTTCAAAGCCAAACTGGGCTGTGTAGAAAGTCTCTGTCAAAGAGATGAGAGAGAGAGAGAGAGAGAGAGAGAGAGAGAGAGAGAGAGAGAGAGAGAGAGAGAGAGAGAGAGAGAGAGAGAGAGAGAGAGAAAGACAAAGAAAAGGGCAAGCATTGAAGTCTATGAGAAGAGTATTAATACTTAATGATAGCACTAGGGCTAGGTTTCTTGTTTTTATTTTTCATTCTTGTGACTATATAAATGAGTACAGTCTTTGCATTGTCTCCACCCCTCCCAGTGGTTAAGGGCAATGACTGCTCTTCCAGAGGACCCAGGTTCAATTCCCAGCACCCACGTGGAGGCTAAGAATCGTCAACACCAGTTCCAGGGGAATCTGACATCCTCTTCTGACCTCCGCAGCATTGCATGACACGGCGTACTCACATACATGCAGGCAATATACTCATACATGTAAAATAAAGTTAATAAAATATTAAAAAAAGAAGGTGGTGGACAAGAGTTTGTAGAGTTGCATGGCAAGCTCTATTAACGGAGCACATACGTTTTTGGATCAGTATTGTGATGATCAACCCTGGTTGTCAATTCGATGGGGTTTGTAATCACCATGGAAGCAGACCTCTAGGCTTGTCTGTGAGAGGCAATCTAGATTAGGTTAACTGAGGTGGGAAGATCGATCCTGAACATGGATGGTGCCATTCCGTGGGCTGGGGTCCCGGAGTGCATAAAATGGAAAGCTGGCCAAGTGTTCATCTCTTTGCTTCCTGACTAAAGACATGGTGGTGGCCAGCAGCCTGGAGCTCCTGATCCCTGTTTTGATGAACTGTAACAGCAACCTGCGAGTCCAAGTAAACCCTTCCCTAAATGGCTTTTGTCAAGTTACTTTTTTGTAGCAATAGGAAAGATACCTAATGCAGGTATTAAATCCCAGTGTTATCGCCCATTTGCTCTGAGATCTTGGGCACGTTATAACTTCTCTGTGCCTATTTCTTCATGTGTGAAACCTAAAATTGTGCCTTATTCACAGGGTAATTTGGAGAATCATAAATTAGTAAGTCTTCTAGACTATTGTAAGTGGTGAGTCAATGTAGTTGGCTTCATTATATTAAAAACAATCTCAAGAAAAAATATTGAAAATTTAATTTTCCGCCCAAAATTGACAAAGAAGTAAATACAAAATTAACAAACTAAAAATGGATAATAAATATATGGAAAAAGTTTACTCTTGCTAACAAATAAAAAGATTAAAATAAGATCACATTGTTTGCTTTACCAAAAGAATGCTATGTGACTGACATTATTGCTGGGAGAATGCAATTTGGTAGTACTTTGGGGACACTTCTGACCATAGGTAACCTACAGCAACTTTTAGAATGTTCATATTCTTTGAATCTAATTTTTCAGGAACATATCCTAAGTTATTAATGAGAGAGGAGCAAATACATTAGATATCATTATAATGATATCTATTAATTATTTGTGAGCAAAAATGTAACCAGTCTATATATTAACTTTTTATGAACAAATGGATTACGTAGGTAACAAACACCTAGTGAGATTAGTGATAGTTCTGAACTTAGTGAGATGATATGGAGAAATGTTCCTAATGCTAAATGAAAAAATCAGAGGGTTAAAACATACAGCATAATCTCATTTTGAAAAGCATTTTCTAGGGAAAAAAAGAGAGTGGACAAAAATATACCAACATGCTAATCATCTCTGGTTACGGTTATGTTAATTATGATTAGCAATGTTCCTAAGTTTTCAGATATTCTTTCTAAAAATGTACTTGCTTTCCTCCTCCTCCCCCCTCCTCCCCCTCCTCCTCTTCCTCTCCCCTCCTCCCCCTCCTCCTCTTCCTCTCCCCTCCTCCCCCTCCTCCTCTTCCTCTCCCCTCCTCCCCCTCCTCCTCTTCCTCTCCCCTCCTCCCCCTCCTCCTCTTCCTCTCCCCTCCTCCCCCTCCTCCTCTTCCTCTCCCCTCCTCCCCCTCCTCCTCTTCCTCTCCCCTCCTCCCCCTCCTCCTCTTCCTCTCCCCTCCTCCCCCTCCTCCTCTTCCTCTCCCCTCCTCCCCCTCCTCCTCTTCCTCTCCCCTCCTCCCCCTCCTCCTCCTCCTTCCCTCTTCTCCTCCTCATTTTCTTTTCTGCCAGGGCTTCACTATATAGACCAGCCTGGCCGCAAACTTGCAATCCTCCTGTCCCAGCCTCCTAAATGCTGGAATGCCTGGCTTAAAAATGTGTCCCCCCCCCACCACGAGTGTATGTCATAAAAATTGTGGAAATTCAGAAGAACTCAATGCTCATCATACTACAGAATTATTAAGACAAAGATTCATCAAAGCAAGATGTGGAGGGAAACTGTCACTCCTGATGTGTGGTCTGTGGGCAGTGACACACTGGGGAAGGTCACAGGAGCTGCCTTCTCAGCACCTGTGAGGGGCCAGGGCTGCAAAAGGGGTCTCTCAGATGATGGCTCCACTAATGCTCCAGAAATTAAGCTGAAACTCCCACTTGGTAATACCCAGCCCTGATCCACCGCTCCACCAGTCTGTTCCAGTCTATTTCTCCTCTATTCCACCCACCAGATGCTGACCAGACCATGGATATGTCAGACCCCAGACACCACAATGTTTTGTACATGAACCCTTCTACCTACTGACTCCTCTCACCAGGAAACTCGCTCATCCTTTAAGACTCCCTTCAGAATTGGACATGGGCAAACACCTTGAATCCCAGCACTCAGGAGGCAGAGGCAGGCAGATCTCTGTGAGATTGAGGCCAACCTGGTCTACACACCGAGTTCCAGGTCAGCTGGAGCTACATGGAGACCCTGTCTCAAAAACCAAAACAGAGAGAGAGAGCCTTTAAGGGTCAGTTTCCAGTTCCCTGATCATGTCTTTGGAACCTCCGGCCCTCACTCTGATTCTCAGCCTCCTGTCTACTTGCAGGAGCCAGTGACCGTGTCTTGGCCTCTTCTGATACTCAGTGTCTGAGTGTCTAGTTCATAGCAGATTCTTAACACATTGGGGTAAAAAGTCTGGCTGGAAGTGGGTCAGGAGTGCAGTGGGTAAGGCACTCGAGGGCGACGCTCTGGTACAAAGCTGGCTGACTGTCACAAGACAGAAAGAGAGCAAGAACTAGAAAGAGATTTTTTTTAAAAGGACCAAAGACTTCAAACAGCCAGATGATCAAAGCTGAATAACTTACACTTCCTGGTTTCAAAACTTACTACAAAACTACAGTAAACAGAAACAGAGTGGTACCAGCACACAGACAGAAAACCAGCGGACAACTAGAGAACTGAAAGTAAGCCCTCACTTACGTGGTCAACTGGTTTCCTAGAAAGATGCCAAGACAGTTTAACGGGGAAAACACAATCTTTTCAACAAATGGTGGTTGGAAAACCGGATCCATGTGCAAAAGAATGAAATTGGAGCCCCATAAAGCAAACTTAAAATGGATCAAATACCTGAACTTCGGAGTTAAAACTATAAAAACCATTAGAAAAATGCACAGAGGAAAAGCTTCATGACACTGGGTTCTGGTGATGACTTTTTGGATGCAGCAACAAAAGTGAAAATAGATAAATTGGATCTCATCGAAATTTAAAGGTGCTGTGACACCACCAGTAACCGCTAACCTGCAGAACAGGAGACAAAACTTGCAAATCACATACAGTAAGAGACTATGTACAAAGAACTGTAATAACACAGTGTACTTAGAAACTGGGCAAAGAAGTTGAATAGGCAGCCAGAAGAAGTACGAATGGCCACTAAGCATGTGAAGAGATTACCAAACATCACTAATGTGCTACTTTATACCAGCTGCCAACTTCACAGGATCTAAAATCACCTACAAGATGATCTCTGGACATATCTATGAGGGATTTCCTAAACTAGGTTAATTGAGGTGGGAAGACCGACCCTAAATGTGGGCAGTACCACTCTATGGGCTGGTGGTGATGAGAACGGTCAGGAAATGGCATAATGGTAATGGTTGTACATGTTCTCAGTGCTACTGAATCAGACAGTTAAAATGCACATCTGCACAAACCCACATGAACATGGACATACACCACATACCCACATCTACAAATGGTTAAAATGATGCATATCTGCTATAGCGTCCTTACCACAATATAAAAAATAAAATAACACCCCCCCAGTAGCTAGATGGTCCTCAAAAGGCGGACCCCACATTCACAGCTACAGGGGATGGCTCCAGTCATGTCCAGCTTTGGATTAACAAATCTATGCACACCTGGTCCACTTTGGTATCTCACCAGCTCAGACTTCAGATAATCCAATAGCTGTACCTCATTTATTTATTTACTTATTTACTTATTTTTATTTGAGACAGGGTCTCCCTGTAGCCCCAGCTGTCCTGGAACTCACTATGTAGACCAGGGTGGCTTTGAACTCACAGAGATCTGCCTGCCTCCTAAGCACTGGGATTAAAGGTGTGCGCCACCACGCACAGGCATTTTTCTTTCTTTTGCTTCTTGATGTCAGCTGGGAGAGGCCGTGGGATGAGGACAGTGGGTACTGTTGGCCGCTAGACATAAAAGAGGGAAGAAATTGTGGAATTAAACTGTGCCTGAGCTCCCTCTCAGTAGCCATCTTTATCAGTTTGAATGAGAATTGTCCCCCATATGCTCCAAGTACATGAACTTGGTCAGTCGGTGGCTCTGTCTGGGAAGGTCATGGAACCTTAAGGAACTACGACCTTGCTGGGGGGTCATGTCACTAGGGGGAGAGTCATAGCCTTGTCCTACTTCCAGCTTGCCCTCTCTGCCTCCTGCGTCTGATGCGCGTCCTGAGCTTTCTGCTCTGGCTGCATCCTGCCAAGCCTCCTCCGCAGTGATGGAATCATCCCTCTGGAACCATAAGCCCTTCCTTCCACAAGTTGCCTTGGCCATGCTGTTTGATCACAGCAACAGAAAAATAACCAACCCTCCACCCTTAACACAGTGTCTATCTTACCATTTAAGGATCTGTGCAGACAGCTTTTTCTTTCCTTATTAATTTTTTAAATATTTCCCGTTCCTCACACTCTAGAAGTTGTGATATCTACATTCAACATGTACACACACACAATTCCTATGCCATGCAATTCAAGCTATTTCCTTTTTGGCTAGCTTCACTGGAGATAGACCCAACCAACGTTTCCTCAAAATTATATATTTTGACATCTCTTGGGCCATTTCTCCAAATTAGATTCTGTAATTCTTTTAACTTTTCTTCATATAACTGGTTCCTCCACCAACTTTCTCTAAATCTCTCTTAATTGTAGCTAAAACATTTGCAAGAGCATTCTGGAAA
The DNA here is from genome assembly GCF_000622305.1 of Nannospalax galili. Classification (NCBI taxonomy): domain Eukaryota; kingdom Metazoa; phylum Chordata; class Mammalia; order Rodentia; family Spalacidae; genus Nannospalax; species Nannospalax galili. The sequence continues at coordinate 38,167 of NW_008330293.1, read as the reverse complement.
TTTCAGTGTAAATGGAAATGGAAGTTGATTGGTGGGATTTTTTTGTTGTTTTGTTTTGGGTTTTTGGTGTTTGCTTCTTTTGAGACAGGGCCTTACTTCTGTGCCCCAGGCTGGCCTCAGCTCTTAAGCCATAGTCTTACCTTTCTTCCCAAGTTAGGGTTATAGGCATGTACCACATCAGGCTTGAACTAACATGATGTTTGGTTTGGTCTGGTTTGGTTTTGAATTTTTAAGATAGGGCCTCCTATAGCCCCAGTTGGCCTGAAAGTCTGCTATGTAGACCAGGCTGACCTCAGTGTCACAGAGATCTGCCTGCCTCTGCCTCCTGAGTGCTGAGATTAAAGGCATGCATCACCATGCCCAGCATGTTTTTAATGTTCATAAAAGCTGTATAATGAGAAGATGATGAGTGGTGAACAGTACTATGAATTTGAAGCCGGTGGGTTTATGTACTTTGAATCATGTTTTCTGTGTCTAAGTGTTCAAAGCCAGCACTTTCCTCTTCCTATCAGGAGCATCTGCCCTGCAGTGACTTTCCTATCAGGAGACACTTCAGAAGCTGGCCCTGGTGGCATCCACCTAAACTCCCAGCCACGTTGGGGGGACTGATGCAGGAAGATGGCACATTCAAGGCCAGCCTGGTCTACATAGTGAGACCCTGGATCAAAATAAAAAGTGAAACGAGGGGGCTAGAGATGAGGCTCAGTCACAGAGTGTTTGACTACTGTACACAGGGTCCTAAATTTAATCCCTGATACCCCCCACAAAAGGCACTTCAGAGTAACTGTGGGGGACTTTGCAGTCATGCAGACATTGAATCTGCTGCTTCTTGGCATGATCAGAAAGAAACATGGCAGACCCACTTTGGACTTCAGAAGCCGCCCTCCTACACACTCTTTGCCACTGACCTGTTCCATTAACTGCTAAGTTCCAAACGCAAGGATTGGTCCAGAAATTTAACAGGTCCATATTTTATATTTCAGGCAGACAAACTAAACAAAAACTAGATGAATTATCATAAACTCTGTTTTTCTTCTTCTTTAAAAAATATGTATTATTTTTTAAGTTATGTGTATGGGGGCTGGAGAGATGGCTCAGTGGTTAAGAGCACTGGCTATTCTTGCAGAAGACCCAGGTTCGAATCCCAGCACCAATGTGGCAGCTAACAACTGTCTATAACTTCCAGGAGATCCAATGACCTCTTCTGGCCTTCATGGGCATTGCCTGACACGGGTGCACTTACACACATGCAGGCAATACACTCATACACATAAAGTAACAATAAAATAAAATAAGTGTATGTGTCCACGTGTGGGTGTGTGCACGTAACCACAGATGCCAACAGAGGTGCTGGATCTCCCTGGAGCTGGGGTTACAGGTAGTGTGGAACTTGGGAATTGAAATGGGATCCTCTGCAAAAGTGGGATGGGGCCTTAGCCACTAAGATATCTCTCCAGCCCCCATGGGCTCTGTTTATGTCATTCTTAGAAAAGCTACCATGCCATGTTGCCAAAAATAATCAACCGAGGAAGCAGTGGTTTCAAACAGTATACCAAACCACCGCATCCCAATGAATGTCTATCTTCTTGACAATACGCAGGCATGAAGCCTGGTTTTGATCCCCAGCTCTGTGTCAAACCAGGCACAGTGGTGCATGCCTGTAAGCCCAGCACGGCAAAAGCTGAAGCAGGAGGACTGATGGGCATTCAAGGTCAACCTAGGGTACAGAGACTCGGTCTTTGAAAGAAAGAACAGGGAGGAAGGAAAGCAGATAAAGAGGGAAGGAGAGATGGGGGAGAGAAGAAAAAAGGAAAAGAAAGGAAAGGAAGGAGGGAGGGGGGAGGTGAGAGCAGACAGAATCTAACAAGAGCCCCTTAGGATGAGTGGATTTTATTCACTATGATGTTTCTGGTTGGTAGATGCTGGGCATTTGAGGGGGAGGGAGGGAAGGGAGGGAGGGAGGAAGGAAGGAAGGCTTCTCTGTTAGCACATAAATCTTCCTTGCCTTCAGAAAGAACCATGTCTTAACACACCTCCCAAAGGGCCCAACACAGCATAGCACCTGGGTCAGGAGATGCAAATGTATTAGTAACCCAAGTGCTGAGCTCTCACTAAGAGCTGGTGCTATGCTAAAATAATATACAATTCACAGAAGTAGATGATTATTATTATTATTCCTATTATTCCTGCCATTTAAAGAAGCAGAGATTTGCTCACTGAAGACTTTAAACAACTACATTTCCAAAGTGTCTTAAACTAAGCTGGTAAGCAATGTAACAGGAACTCTAACCCTGCCTGACTCCGCAGTTGTACCCCTTCCCCTCCCTCTGTGAAGCCCCCTGGAATGAATGAATAAAATTCCTCTAGCTTGTACCCAAACCAGCCATTTGTTTTCTTGGACTTGCAGGAGTTGGCAACCATGCTTTGCAACAATCATGAATTTTATCTTAAAATCAGACATGCATTTTCATATGTACCTCTGTTTGTTTGTATTTCCTCAGTGCAATTCTTGTAAAAGATCTATCCGGTTCTTTTTAGTACCTGATTATGTCAGACTGAAACACAAACTGTGAATGTTCTGAAACATAATTTCTCTCTCAAAAGAAAATGTCTGCATGAACACATTATTCATGTGACTTTCGCATATTTAGTATTCTTAATTGAAAGGAACAGTAGATTCAGAAATGCCACAAACTGAGTGGAGGACTTTCCTTGAGGTCAACACTATCCGTGGCAGCCACATGTCCGGCCGGAAATCTGCAGGGCTGGTCGTTAACAGTGAGTCCCTGCTCTGTTGGACCTTTGGAGAGACTTGTGGCATGTGCCTCTACACAGGGTGGTAAAGCACTTTTTTCTTTTTTTTTCTTTTTTTTTATATTTATTATTTTTATTTTATGTGTATGAGTGTATTGCTTGCATGTAGCTAAGTGCACCCATGTCATGCAATGCCCGCGGAGGACAGAAGAGGCCATTGGATCCCCTGGAACTGGAGTGACAGACAGCTGTTAGCTGCCATGTGGGTGCTGGGATTCGAACCCCGGTCTTCTGCAAGAACAGCCAGTGTTCTTAACTGCCGAGCCATCACTCCAGCCCCGCACTTTCTGCTTTTACAGGTGTGAAATTTCATCTTTCTAAAGGGTCTTTAACTGGGTGTGTGCCTAGCAAGGCTGACCCACTGAGCAGAGCTTATGCATTCAGATGACACCAAAAATCCCAGTGCTAGGAATGGGGCCCAGGGCCTAGGCAAGCATTCTACCAAAAGCTACATCCCTAAACCATGTACTTCTTCACTGGACTGAGGGAAAGCTCTCTGTATTCCTAGCAAAGACCAAGGATGACCATTTGTGTTGGTCATTTTTAGGCAGGTTTGCCAAATATATAAACAAGATACATGCAAACCCTCTGGAGAGACGGTCTTTACTGCCAAGCCATTGGGACAATTTAACAATTGATAATTTAATACCTCACTAACTGAACTCTATTCTTCATGCAACTTGATTTCTTCAAATACTGTCAATGAATAATCCTACTACTTGCAAGTTACACAGTCAACTTGGTCATACACACACACACACACACACACACACACACATACACACACACACACAAAGATTAGTCAGCTTTCATCCTTGGCTAAAAGAATCAACTGTGTGCTCAAGAGATAAAATTGTAGGTTGTGATTTCACATACATACAACTTTTTATCAACCTCAGGACAGCTTAGGAAGGTGTTCTTACTATTTGATTTATAAATGAGAGAGTAAGACATTGGAAAGTTAAGAAATAAGATTAGGGCCTGGAGGGATGGCTCAGTGGTTAGATAAGGGGCTGGAGAGATGGCATCTGGTTAAGAGCACTGGCTGCTCTTGCAGAGGACCCAGGTTCAGTTTCCAGCACCCATGTGGTGGCTAACAACCATCTGTAATTCCAGTTCCAGGGGATCCTATGCCCTCTTCTAACCTCTGTGGGCTTTGCACAACATGGGTGTACTTACATATGCAGGCAATACACTCATACACATAAAATAAGAATAAGTAAAATATTTAAAAATAAATAAAATAAGATAAAAGATCTTCCAACTCTCAAAAAGCAGACCCTGGAATTAAAGCCAAAACTCTGCATCTCAACAGTAAATTGCCTCTTAGTTTGTTTCTTAAAAGTTAAATCAACTCCGGCAGTTGCATATTTTTGTTATTAAGCAATACTAGTGCATTCCCTATCTGGGGAAAATGAAAGAAAAAAAGGGCGGGCGGGCTCTGACAGTTGAGACAAAACGCTGATTGTTCCCTCCTGTCTGTTCCTCAGGTGGGAGGCCAGCACAGCATGAGTTTTGAAGTCAGACACCCAAGTTTTCTACTTTCCATCCGGGTGACCTTGGACAAGTGACTTGATCTCTTTGTGCTTCTGTTTACTCACCAGTAAAAGGACAAAACACAAACTAGCTCTGTTCTTGGGAATTAAATCACAGAGTAATTAAGCACTTTTGCACACCAATAAATCTCAACTATCCTTGTTATTAGCAAGTTGCTGGGACTAAGTTTACACTTGTGATCATATGTAAATATTAGGAAGCACAAGGCTAGTGAGATGGCTCAGGGGGTAAAGGCACTTTCTGTCAAGTCTGAGACCACGTGAGTTGATTCCTGGGATCCACATTGTGGAAAAAGAGAACCAGCTCCCTCAAGTTACCCTCTGTCTTCCCAGCCTGAAGTAAATTTTTTTTTGGGGGGGGGGGGGGGGGGAGAACAGTGAAGTTTTAAATCTATTAGGAGGCACAAATATATCTTCATATTTGGATACCAGGAGGCTATTTTGAATCGGGAAGATGATTTTTTTAAAGCGCACCCCATGTCCCCCCCGCCCCCCGCCCCGCATATATCTCCATCAAACTAGGATTGACCTTTGCTGAACTAAAACGAAGCGCTTGGATGAATTCCTCGGCGTCGTCTCACCTCCAAAAACCACAGGCACTGTAAAGCAGATTGAACAGTCTGAGCCCGACATCCCCAGTCCCTGTCCACTGCGCATCCCGTCAGGACGCACAGCCAACTCTGGACACCACGTTCCCTACCCGGTCCCCTCGCCGCCTGCATTACAAGAACTCGGTGCTCGGTCTTCGCGGTCTCAGAACAAAAGCTCGTTTGCTGAGACTGCCACAATGCAGCCCTTTCTGAAGTCATGGCACTCTCCCAGGGAACTAAGGGATTGTAGGGAGCAGCCGACGCCGCCTCCCGAGCCCAGGGGCCGGGGCGGTCTGGAGATCGCGGGTCCAGCCCCCCACCCCTGCGCACCCCTCCCCCCCCACCGCCCGCCGGTCTCCGCAGCTCAGGATCCCGCAGGACACGTGCGCTCTCGGCTCGCAGGGGACACCGGGTCCTCCTCCAGGCCGGGCGGAGAGCGCGCGGCCGGGTCCCTGCGCCCAGTCCTCCCGCGTCCGGTCCCCGCGCCAGGACCCCGCGCTCCGCCCTCCCGCGCCCGGTCCCTGCGCCCCAGCTCGGACTCACGCGGCGTCCTCTGTGGCCTGGGCCGACCCCCCGGCGGGTCCCGGGCCACGCGCACCCTGGGATTGCGCGCCGCCCATCGCGCCCGGCGACCTCGGAGGGAGCAGCCGGACGAAGGGCGGCGACGCTGGGCGGGGCGCTGCAGCCACCTCCCGCCCCGGCCGCACCGAACTTCTGCACCCAACATTCACCCCCGCGGAGCTGGTGCCTTGGGACAAGCTACTGCCCCTCTCTGGGTCTTGTTTTCTTCTGTAAAATAAGGGCGAGTGCTCGGCTTGACCCCCTAAAGCGCACTCCGGCTCTGGCCCGCGAGGAGTGAAGTTTACCAAACTCCTAGGAACAGAGCAAGTGGCGCACCGAGCCTGAGCCAGCGCTGCGGTCCAGCTGCTCCCAGCGTTCCTTCCCCGAGGTTCCGACTCTGCATCCCACCACTGGTCTCCTTCACACAGCGCTCGCCGGTCTTTGGGGGGAGAACACTGGACCGCCCTTTTCTGCGCACCCCTCATCTTTGTACCCCAACTCATACTTTCTATCTAGCCATTCTGTCACCATCACAGTTTCCTGTAGCAAGCTGTTGGCTAGTTTTCAGAAAGGTTCTCCCTAGGTTACACAGACTGGTCTCGAACTCGTGCCTTCAGATCGGCTAGCCTAGCCTACGGGATAGCCCAGACACTGCTAGAGTATAACTTTCTTAATGCAAGCAAGAACGCTCTCTTATCTCTGCCTCCTAGCCTATCTCCTGGTTTCTGTGCAATTAGTATGCACTAACTGAATGAAAGAGCTAGCAGCCCGGGGCACAAAACTGCACCCAGCAATTAACATAAGTTAATAAGTTTCTGGATTGGAAGTAATAGGAAAATAACGATGCAGCGACTCCATTTAAATTTTTCTACAAAGAATAAGAAAGTTGTGACAAAGACTGGTTTGCAACAGGTCTTTCTCTGTGTCAAAGTTTTTACCACCTGTTTACTGATTATTTCCACTGCTCAGTCAGAGTCAGGAAGGTTCGTAGTGCTGCACACCCCAGAAATAAGTATGTGGAATGGGAAAATGAAGATTAAAAAAAAAAAAAAACATAATGAAGCTGGAACTGAGGTTTCAAATTGCTAGAGAAGTAGACTCCAGGCAGATATTCATTAAAAAAAATTCAGACTCCTCACACATTCTGTCTGAAACCTATGGCAATGGTCCTGAAGTGCCACTGTTAAAACAGACATGACTCAAGTCCTGGTTCCCTCCGGGAGTGTGCTGCCCGTCCTGGTGGGGAGCTCTTTATTCTCAGAGCCACATTCCAAGGGAAATGGGAGGGGTGGAGTAGGCACAGGTCAGGAACCAGAAAGTTCCTTCCCAGGGTAGATAAGATGAGCTGTGGGAAATTTTATTATTGTTAGTGCAGAAAGGCACAGGGCAGATCAGTGATAGAACACTTGTCTAGCATGTGTGAGGCCCTGGTTTGATTCCCAGCATTGAAGAGGATAATTAATAATAAATAAATAAAAAGGAAAGAGGGAATCTATATCCTGTTGTTATAGAGACAGGAGACTACTGGGGGTGGGGGAGGTCTCTATAGCATAATGTGAAAGACTGAGACCAAAGGGCCTCTCACTGAGGTGCTGGGTGCTTGTAGGTTTGGCTTGGAATTATTTGTTTTGCTGCCCTGGCATTTACAGCGACAGTTTAAGGGTAGCCGTGTCTCCGGAGTCATGGGGGTGAAAATAGTGAAGGGGCATCTTATCCCTTCTGTGCCCAATACAGATTTGAGATCCCCAAATGCCCCTCATTTCCCCAAGATACAATTTGTGTTCTCACAGAGGCAGAATCAAGATGTTTTTCTCCAGCCCAGCACAGCTGTAGACCTTCCAAACAGAACACACTGTGGGATAGCTGCATTCTCTCCACTTGATGCCCCTTTGTTAAAAAGTCATCATCCTCAGTGAAGACGCATAATTGTTCTGTGCAATCACCTTTTGCTCTGAGGAGTTAAGAAAGAAATGGAAATGTGTCCTCTCTCTTGGTGTGTTTCTGAAATTCTACTTGGAGGCCAGCTGTGAGCTGTGGGCAGTCCTGAGCTTTGGCCCCAGTGACTAAGAAGGTGATAACAGTTCTTAAGCACTGAATCATTCCACAGCTGAGATCTTTGAGTGCAGGCAGACAGGTGACAGCTGGACATTTGACACTGCATTGAATGTGCAACAGAAAAAGTTTGTTTTTTGGTGTCCTGTGACTTCTGTCTAATTGTAACAAAGAAATCAGAAGAAGGGAGCAGCTCTCATTTTGCAGCCTAAGACTGAGTGGGCTGCTGAGCATGGTGGCTAGCCTGAGCCATGGACTCATGCCCATGGCAAAGCCAGAAGGCGGGGCTAGTAGTCACGCCATTTGCGCTTATGATTCTGTCAATAGGGTATTTTTTTAAATTTTCTATTTTTTGAGGACTTTATACATGAGTACTGTATTTACATCATGTCCACCCCTCTGGCTCTCCCCCTAAATCCTCCCACATCCTTCAACCCCTTTCAATTTCCTGACCTCTTCCATAATTATTATTGTTTCACACACACACACACACACACACACACACACACACGCTTCATTTAGTGGTGCTAGTATGCATATGTGTTTAGGGCTGGCCACTTGGGATTCTAATTGTCCCTGGAGAAAACTGATTCTTCCTCAGCAGCCAAGCACTTGGTGTGTTTTGTTTGTATTTGTTGTTGTTGTTTGGTTGGTGTTTTTTTTTTTGTTCTTTTTGAGACAGGGTCTTCCTGTAGCCCCAGCTGGCCCAGAACTCACAATATAGACCAGGCTGGCCTTGAACTCACAGAGATCCGCCTGCCTCTGCCTTCCGAGTGCTGGGATTAAAGGTGTGCATCTCCATGCCTGGCTTCACTTAGGGTATTTTTTAAACATTAAAAATATTAGTTGGAACTGGAGAGTTGGCTCAGCAGTTAAGAGCACTGACTGCTCTTGCAGAGGACCCGGGTTTGACTCCCAGTACCCATAACTCCACTTCCAGGAGATCTGACACCCTCTTCTGACCTCTGTGAGCATTGCACAACACGGGTGCACTCACACGCAGGCAATACATTCATACACATAAAATAAAATAAGTAAAATATTTTTTAAATAGTAAAGAGGGCTGGAGAGATGGCTCAGTGGTGAAGAGCACTGGCTGCTCCTGAAGAGGACCCAGGTTCAGATCCCAGCACCCACATGGCGCCTAACAACTATCAGTAACTCCAGTTCCAAGGGATTCAACAACCTCTTCTTGCTTCAGTGGGCATTGCACACATGGGTCCACTTACATATATGCAGGCAAAATACTCATACACACAAAATAAAAATAAATAAAATTTAAATAATAAGGAAAGAAAAGGAACTAAAACTCAAGATTGGCCCCAAGACTGCAAAATACACCCTTCAGTGTCAAACCCTGCTTCCAGAATGCCACCCACACCCTTCTGGGGTGGAGTTTAGCGTTTGTTGGCTACTTGTAACTGTGCTTAGTTACAAAAGCAAACCCATCCAGGTCCCATAGACTTGGGAAATGACTGTGGTTAATACTTATTGGGCCATACCATGTGTCAGGCTTTGTTCTGAGTGTTTTAGATGTGCCAGCTCATTTACTGTTCATTGATCTGATGGGTATGCACTTCTAGTATCTTCAACTTGCATATAAGTAAAATGAGGCAGAGTTTAACTGGGCACAAGGGCACATAACTAGGAATCGTCAAAAACAGGCTCAATGGACTGGAGAGATGGCTTGGTGATTAAGAGCACTAACTGCTCTTGCAGAGGACCTGGGTTCGGTTCCGGCACCTAACAACCACCCATAATTCCAGTTCCAGGGGCTCCAACATCTCTTTTGATCTCACACAAAATAAAATTTTCTTTTAATTTTTTTAAAGAATAGGCTCCAATTCATACAGGTTATCTCCAGAGCAAGAGCATGGTCTCTAACACTTCCACTCTATCTCATATTAACATAAAGAAACCGAATTTGGTTGTTTACTTATTTAGTTATTTGTGTTTGGCTTGGTTTAGGTTCTGTTTTTTTCTTGTCTTTTTGGTTGTGGGCCTGAGCCTTTAAAAGCTTTGCCAAGCCTCTAGCCCATGAACTGAGGTTTTAGCCCCTGGTTCAGCCCCTATGGAAGGCCGTATGGAGAACTCTTAGAAAACTACAAATGAACCTACCATTTGACCCAGTTATACCACTCCTTGGCATATACCCAAAGAACTTGTCCTGTTGCAGAGACACTTGTACATCCATGTTTGTTGCTGCTCTTTTCACAATAGCTAAGAGATGGAAGCAACCTAGGTGTCCCTCAATTGAGGAGTGGATAATGAAAATATGGTTCATTCATACAGTAGAGTTTTACTCAGCAGTAAAGAAAGATGAAATAATGAAATTTGCAGGTAAATGGATGGAACTAGAATCTGTTATACTAAGTGAAGTAACACAATCTCAGAAAAAATATCGACATATGTTCTCCCTCATATGTGGATCCTAGGATCAGACTCTGA
>NW_008330293.1:4907-26259 GCF_000622305.1 Nannospalax galili | reverse complement strand
AGCCCAGCCCGAGGAAACCCTATCATGCTTTCTTCTCTCAGATTGCTTTATCTATTCTATTCTATTCTATTCTATTCTATTCTTATTTATTTATTTATTTATTTATTTATTTATTTATTTGTGTACCACATGTGTGCAGGTGCCCACAGAGGCCAAAAAGAGGTTTGTCAGATCCCCTGGCATTGTAGTTACAGGTGGTTGTGAGGCCCCTGATGCAGATGCAGAGAACATAACTTCATAATAATGCTTCATTATTTTAGAACCACGTTATTCTTGAAATTAGGTAGTGAGAGAGCTCTTAACCACTGAGCTCCTGTCCACCTCCCACCCCCTTGCGAGATTTTTCTTTTTAAGGTTTTTGTTTTTGAGACAGGGTCTCACTCTAGAGCAGGCTGGTTAGCTGCAACTCACAGTAATACTCCTGCCTCAACCTCTCAAAGCACAGGGCTGTGTGAGCTACCACAACTCTGTACAGAAACTGAGGTTTAAAGTGGCATGCCCAGTATGTAAGCCCAATTCTATCTCTGTAACAAAGGTTATGTTCAACATTAACTTTCCCCTAGGAATCACATCAGATGAGTGTGGGGCTTCAAAGTGACCACCTTGAGAAATACAGGGTAACCTCAGAGCTGCACTATTTTACCTGGAAATTATTTGCTTGTCAACTTATAAAGGATATATTTGCTTCATTATTTTAGAACCACATATTATTCTTGAAATTAGGTAGTGAGAGAGCTCTAGTACTGTTATCCTATTTCAAAGGATTTGACTACTTAAGTTGCTTTGTCTTCCCATATGAATTTAAAATAATTCAAGCTGATTTCCAACTGAAAACCATTGAGACTCCTAGACACGAGGTGGCTCCATTTCCTTCTTTAATGTGCTGTCATGGTTTAAAATTTTCAGCCTACGTCTTTCTTTTTTTAAAAAAGATTTATCTTAATTAATTAAGATGTGTGTGTGTGTGTTTGTGTCTGTGTGTGTGTATGCCCATGGAGGCCAGAGGAAGGTGCTGGCTCCCTAGGAGCTGGAGTTATGAGCTGTTGTGAGATGGGACATGGGTACTGGGACAAAGTCCAGTCCTCTGGAAGAGCAGCAAGCACTCTTAACTGCTTAGTCATCTCTCCAGCCCTGCCCTATAGATCTTATACATCTTCTGTTAAATTTATTCCAAGTATTCTATTCTATTAGTGTGGGCATGACTTTTACAATGTGGACATACTCCAGACCTTGTAACCAACACAGACCAGCTCACCGAGTCCTGGACTCCTCGAGACCTGGGTACATGGCCTTAATCCCTCATGACCTTTCCTTGCCCTCGACTTAAAATAATGTATAAATGTGTGTTTGTTTATCAAGAGCTGCAAACAGCACTTATCCCTCTGAAAAAGAGAGAGAAATCGGTGACATCTTTTTATGATGTTTGTGATTGTGCGTGTTGGTCTAGTTCTAGGGATCAGAAAGGGCAAAAGTCTCCATTTTGTGCTGGATACGCCGTCTCAGGAAAACAAACAGCAAGCCCTTGTTTGGAGCACAGTTCTGAGGGAATTGTGGAGGAGCAAGAGCTCAGCAACTGGGGTCTGCTCTTGACTTAAAAATAGATGCTAAAGAGAATAAGTGTCTGTGCGATGCCCAGCCCTAAGTGACACATCTACAATGCAACCTCTGCATCAAAGTCTCAGGGAACATAGCAGAACTGTGGGCGAGGGGATGTTAATGCATCTCTCAGCTCTCACCGGTGAAGCTTCATGCAACAAATGGTGATTAACACAGAAACCACAACTGGCCAAAATGTAGAGAATAAGAGACTTCAGAGTGGAGGTCCCTGGATAGGACTCCTGTGTTCCACCTCTGCCACCCAGGGCTCAGGGACCATTGTGGAAGAGGGGGTGGGAAGACTGCAAGAGCCAGGGGTGGTTGGTGACCACAAGGAAACCGTGTTTTCCAGGCAGTTGGGAACTTGCTCACATGAACTAATTGCAATCGTGACAGAATGCACAAGACCCATGCAAGCTCAAAGCAGATAAAACTCAGCAGAGACGTGTAAAGCCCCAACTTTAGGTGAGGAATCATTAGTAACTGATCACTGCTAGGTGAGGGAGAGTTAGTTTTCTTTAAGACAGTGATGCTAGATAAGTTGACCAGGTTCCAGTGAATGAACTCACATGGAGGGACATTTGGGGACACAAACTTGATGTGATATAAACATATATGATAGAATGCATGAAATGTGGCGGGGGGGCATGGAAGTCGCAGATAGGGGGAGGGGGTCTAATGAAGATGTATTGTAAAAAAATTCAATAAAAATTTTTAAAAATAAAAATAAAAATAAAGCCGGGCGTGGTGGCGCATGCCTTTAATCCCAGGGAGGGAGAGGCAGGCAGATCTCTGTGAGTTTGAGGCCAGCCTGGTCTACATAGTGAGTTCCAGGACAGCTGGGGCTACAGGGAGACACTGTCTCAAACACACACACACAGACACACACACACACACACACACACACACACACACACAAATTTTAAAAATAAATATGGATGCTAAGAGTCAGGCTGTTTTTTATTAAGGTGTAACTGTAATGTGGCTGTGAAGCTGTTTTATAATTTTAAGTTCTAAATGTGTCAGGTTCGATTTTCTGGATGTATCCTTAATGAAGGAGTCCTGTTTTCATCCCAGCTGACTGCAATGGGGTAGCTGAATGGAAGCAGCCATGATGAACACCAAGGTAGAAGCAGGTGCTGGGGGATGCAGCCTGAGTATCTGATACCATGGAGCCCCCGGCTGCCCTTGATTGCCCACCTACCGGTTTCCTTTTTGTGGAAAGAAAAATAAGCATATATCGCTTAGTTATTATTTTGCACTCAACACTCTGATCATTCATTTGGGGAGAAGAATCCCATTATCTTATAGCCAGTCTCCTGGGATCTGGAGTAACTACTGCTTAGCGGCCCTGCCATCAGTCATTCCACCCTGCTCTGTAGATACAGGGCTGTAGGCACTAGCTTGAATCCTAACACTTCCCAGGACTAGTGTTCAGCTCCAACTTAAATGGTTGATAAAACCACCCCAGCCATCCGTGTTGTTATGGTTTAAACCTAAAATGTTCCCCCCATTGGCCTGTGTTTTGGGTACTTGCTCCCCACCTGGTGGCTATAGTTTGGGAGATTTAGAGCCTCAAAGGTGGACTTAGCTGGTGGAAGTAGGATCACCCAAGGGCAGGATCATGGACAGGGCTGCTATCCTGGCCTACTTCCTGTCCTGTTCTCTGCATTGAGTCTACCATGATGTGACCTGCTTTACTCTGCACCTCCTTACTGTCCCCTCCATGATGAGCTAGGCTTCTAAAACTGTGAGCCAAAATAAACCTGTCTTCCCTTCTCTACATCAGGTTTTTGATCACAGGGACAACAAAAGTAACGAACACAATGCCCTGTCCTGAATAGATTCCCTGACAGATGCACCTATTCTCCTCTTCCTCAAGACCGCCCCGAGTTAGTCATTTTCCAGTATGGCTTTTCTCTCTGGGCACAACGTGATTATCTCATACACATTTTGGACTAGAGAGTACCTTGATCTAGTAGCCTTGGCGACTAATTGTGCAGCACAGTACAGAGGTAGCTAGAATTGTAGTCGAGCTATTGACACGGGTAGAAGGAGGCCCAGTCACAGGCCCACGTGGGGTTTCAGCCATTGCTCCCTCTTGCCCCTCTTCCATCTTAGAAGATGCTAGAATATATAGACAATGGAAGGTTAACAGAAAGGAGGACTCTGTGATGCAGCTTCCATAACAGGGTGTGACTTTGCAGCTCTTTGGGGGTCACCCACACTCCTATAAGTAACCCCTCACCCATGCTCTGTTATTTAAGCCCAATAAGCTCATTGTTCATTAAGCTGAACTTTGGTGGAATTGTTCTTTGGTCTGTTTGGTTATGGGGTATCCAAATCCTCTAAGCAATCAGACTATAAGCACACAGCACTGTAAGCAGGATAGGAATACATCCAGCCTCCTGTCACCCCAGAACTGGGACAGCCTCATAGCAGGCACAAAGCACTGATCACGTTAACTAAGCCTGCTTCTTCACGGTACAGGACCTCTCCCTCCCTCAGAAACCTTTAAAAGTAGATACCTCTCTTTGTCTGGAGGGACTGAAGCTTCTTACCTTAGACCCTCCATCCCCACCCCAGGACCTGTGCTGCCTGTCCGCCTGCTGGTGTTAATGAACACTTGTCTGAAGGATGATCCGACTCACTGCCTTTCTCTAGAGCTCTCTCCTTCTCTTTTTCCTCTTTTTAAAAATTTATTTTTTAAGGGGGCTGGAGAGATGGCTCAGCGGTTAAGAACACTGGTTGTTCTTGCAGAAGACCGGGGTTCAAATCCCAGCACCCACATGGCAGCTAACAACTGTCCATAACTCCAGTCCCAGGGGATCCGACAGCCTCTTCTGACCTCCGCAGGCATTGCACGACAGGTGTACTTACCTACATGCAGGCCATACACGCATACACATAAAAAAAATATTTTTGTGTATGTGTGTATGGCCTGTATGTATGAAAGTGCATCCATGTCATACAATGCCTGCAGAGGTCAGAAGAGGGCATCAGATCCCCTGGAACTGTAGTTACAGATGGTTATTAGCTGCCATGTGGGTGCTGGGAAATGAACCCAAGTCCTCTGCAAGAATATCCACTGTTCTTAACCACAGAGCTATCTCTCCAGCCCCTCCTTGCCCTCTTTAATAACCTTATGTTTGGATGCCAAAATTCAGAGAGATATTGAGATGGATGGCCCTGTGAGGGCCCTTGCCACTGGCCCTACATCCATTTCCAGGACTTTTTGTTCTTTAGTTGAGAGCTTGAGAGGTAAATAGGGCTATCATCCTGTGGGACAGTCTTCTCTCCCCTTACCACAGCACCCTCCATATCCAGTACCAGAGATTCTGTCCTTCCCTCCCAGGGCTCCTGCCCCCTTGCTTCTAACTTCTGTTCTTCCCCCTCAGAGCTCCTGTCCTTCTTCCCCAGGGCTCCTGTCCTCCCCTTCAAGGCTCTGTCCTCCCCTCTAGGGCTCCTGTCCCCCTCCCAGGGCTCCTGTCCTCCCCTCCAGGGCTCCTGTCCTCCCTTCCAGGGCTCCTGTCCTCCCCTCCCAGGGCTCCTGTCCTCCCCTCCCAGGGCTCCCGTCCTCCCCTCCAAGACTCCTGTCCTCCCCTCCAGGGCTCCTGTCCTCCCCATCCCAGGGCTCCTGTCCTCCCCTCCAAGGCTCCTGTCCCCCCCCCCCCCGGGCCCCCTGCCCCCCCCCCCCAGGCCTCCTGTCCTCCCCTTCCAGGGCTCCTGTCCCCCCCCCCAGGGCCCCTGCCCCCCCCCCCCAGGCCTCCTGTCCTCCCCTTCCAGGGCTCCTGTCCCCCCCCCCCCAGGGCTCCTGTCCTCCCCTTCCAGGGCTCCTGTCCTCCCCTCCAGGGCTTCCTCTGCAGGTTTCAGGCCCTTCATGCTAGAGCTTCTGCTGTCCCCTGTCCAGCACTCAGCACTCGCTGTCCACTGCAGCAGCAGCTGCTGCCTTTCACAGTGGGCAGGACAAGTCTCACAGCATTTGTACCTCCAGTTCCCAGAAACGTACTGATCTAAGAAATCTACAGATTTTCCAGGTTATGGTGCCTCCAGGAGGATGAATCCCCACTTTCCTGCATGACTGATTTATAATCAGTTTCAATTTGTGAGCCCCCTCCCTCATCCTGGGATACATTAAAAAACAAAACCAACCAAACAAACAAAACAGACAAACAAACCAACCATCTAAGTTCAGCTTCCTGAACCTTCTCTGTAGCCTGGGAAGATGTGTCCAGCTACGTTTCATGTGACACTGTTGCTCCTCCTCCTCCTCCCCCTCCTCATTCTTAGGCAATCCCCCAGGACACACCCTCTCCCTTACACACTTGCCTGGGAACTGCCCATGGAGAATTCAAAAACCAATTAAAAGTTACCCCTTGTCCCTTAAAGCGTTTCCTACTCACCAACTGGCTCCTTCCTGTGCCTTCACTGGGCCCTTCTCAGGGTTTAAGTTGAGCTCTAAACTTGGAGTTAGGAATTTCCACCTGTTTCTACTAAGGGGACACTCAAGATTCAATACCTTGAGAAAAAACTTTGTTTAAATAACAATTTTAGTTGACTAAATGCTGTTTCCCTCATCCATTGCTTCAGACCACACTGTCCTTGATCATTTCTTCTGTTCTATGTCACATATAAATGCTGTGTCTGACACAGACAACAAGACCAAAAAGCAGACCTGGATTGCGATGGCCAGTAGAGCTAATATGATTGATCCAGTGACCTGCCAGGAAAGATGTGCCCACTGGTGCAATAGCGGCCTGACTGCTATGGGGGTTATGGTTGGATTTGAGGCTTCACAGGAGGGAATTCATGCCTGGGACTGTAAACCTGGCCAGAAGTCCATGCCTAAGAGGTCATAGGCCCTAGTGGAGAAGCTACTGTTGTTGTTTTGGTAAATGTTCATGTTGTCAAATTGCCTTCTGATATTTTTGTTAAGATCCGTAGATCTGTGCTGTTCCCAGCCTTGGTCAAGGAAGTTTCTTTATACAGTGGGCAGTGGTTAATGCAAAGACGCAATTTAAAAAATATATATGCTGGGGATTTCTTCCGCAAGATTTTTGCCAACATTTCTCTCCTGAAGACTGCTTTCCTGCCTGTTCAGCCTCATCTTTATCAGAGCCTAGCCTCTTCTAGCACCGGGGGACATAAGACAAGGCTTTCCACATACACAAAATGTGATGCTTGGCCAACAGAAGGAATTGTAAATTAAGGTTCTCAGAAGAATAATGTGTTAAACATTCAAGGTTGATTAAAACCAATGACTGTGGAGTTTCATAATGTTGCTGGCCCAGAGCCCAATTCCTTGGACTAACTCCCTTAAATAGTCAATTTATTCTCTACCTGTGTGTGACTTAACATCCTTGTGACAGGAGTTTCTTATGCTAGAAGACTTTAGCAGCCTACCTCAGACAATGGCTCCGGTAAATCAATAAAAGGTCTGAACTTCCTCTTCAATGAATGCCTCAATCAAATAGATAGTGATGACTGATTAAGGTTCTCTGAGACAGCCTGTTCTGGATTGTAGTTTTTCTATGAATGCTCCTTACATGGATTTTGCTTACTTCCTTTGGTGGAATCATTCTTGTACATGTTTGAGCCTTCATCAGCCTTTCAGTATCATAAATACCCTGACAACCTTCCTTCTGGCTCTTCCATTCCCCCAACGTACAACTATTTAAAGAACCCACCACTCTTGATCTAGCCAACCAAACTGTTTAAATCTCACTTGTCTTGTGCCTCTCCACTTAAGGCTGGGGATACATACATACATACATACATACATACATATAACATACATGCATACATACATACATACACACATACATACATACATATAACCAGAACCAGGCCCAAAGTGGACTTTGGGAAATACTTACAAGGAAATCATAGGACCAGTCTTCCTAATCTTCTGTTGGTCAGTGGGTATTGGTCTGGGAAAATGATTTGAGACCGCACCTAAAAATGTGGTTAATTTCCAATTGACCACAAGCATAGATTTATTCCTCCCTAGTAAACTGCTGTTCACATATTTACCCTGGTACACAAGTAGTTCCCTTTCTGCATATGTAATAAAGGAGCTTTGGTTCCCAGGAAGAAACTGTATCTGCTAATCTCTGCCAATCATTTTTTTCTGGTAGGAACTCCAAAGCTACTTAATCATTTAATTGAGATCAATCTTAAGGACTTCTATGGCAATCATATTAAAAACTATCTTTATTCTATGATGCCTCCTCCCACAACCTCCTCTAACTTACAGTTTAACTATCAAAAGTATCCTTCAGGAAGTTGATACAGTGAAAAACTTGGGTCTTGCGTATACTCATTCTTTGATGGTGCCTCTTCTGTTCTTGACTCTTCTACTTACCCTCAATTCTCTTCCTCTCAATAAACATATTTAGCTCATTTCTTCCTGAACTCCACAAACCCAACTATAAATGCTTTTACAACAAGTGGACAATGTCCTCCTGATGTGTAAATCCATATACTAGCCTCTGACCTGGAGACCACTATCTGACTACTCACCATGAGATGCAGCAAGGGGACCCCTCGTTCAGCGACGTCCCAATTCAGTAGGAAAAAGCCACAGACTGTTTTGGATGCCGAATCCCTTAGCCTTCTACCCCAAATTACCATTTCTCTTTTAGATAAACAAAATGCTGGGAATGTTAGAGAACCCAGACCCTAAGCAGCAGGGCAGGAACAGTTCCTGCCACCCAGGAACTGAGGCAGCCTGACTACCATCATATAACTCAGATCACATTAGTTAAGCTTCTTCATGGTGCAGGCTCTCCCACTCCTTCAGAAACCTTTAAGAGTAGACACCTCACTTTGTCTGGAGGAACTGAGCCTGTTACCTCAGACCCCCGAGGTGCTGTGTTGCCTGTCTGCCTGCTGTTGTTAATGAAGCTCTGGCCCGAAGGATGATTTAACTCAGCACCTGTCTCTCGCCACCACCCCCAACCCCCATAATAACCTTACAGAGATGACCAGATGTTTGTGTCTCCCAGGAAAAGGTCACACAACAGTCATTCTGCAAATACACACTGCTGGTCTTGATGCCTGCTAGATTGGGAAAGAGCTGCCTGCCACTAGCCTCAAGGTGATACCCCCCCCAAGTTGATAACCTAACCCCACCTGTTTTGGTACTACCTAGACACCACAAAAATCAAAGAAACTAAGCAGGAGGTAGAAAGGCCCTTAGACAAGATCAAGTTCGCCTTCTTACATTGACATTGGTAAGCGGAGGCCTTGACAGTGCAGAGTAGGTTGGACATGGTAGCAAAGCTGAAATCTGCCCACTGTCACACAGATCTCTCTGTCCTTCCTCCATCATTCATTCTTTCGTTCACAGTTGATCCAAACACGAAGGTCCCACCTGTCATTTTCATTAGGAAATAAAACTTCTATGCACAAATGGTTGCGCATGCCACACTTGGGAGGCAGAGGCAGGATTGTGAGTTTGAGGCCAACTTCTGTGAGAGAAAGAGCAGGAGGGTCTGTTCCTCTTAGAAACATCTCATTTAGACTCCAGACAGGGTTAACTCTGGTGATATGCCTTTGAACTGGTCCTCAGTTTACTCTGGAGGGTGAACATGACAGCAGCTAAGACTTTGGTTCCAGAATAGGATGCAGTCAAGTGCAAAGCATATGCTTACATGCAGCATAAGTTTTCAATACAAATTTCCAGCCACATGCCTTTGCCTAAAGCAAGTAGACATGCTACTATCTTTCCTCCAGCCATTCTCCGTGAAACTGAATTTTGCAAAGCCAAATTCTGGGGGTAAAAGAAGTCTTTTTTCCCTATTTCAAGGTGATATAACTGTCACGAGTGGGTACTTTTTAAAAGAGAGCTGCCACTGTAGGCCTGTGGCCCTGCTCTCCTGGCGATGGAGGCCGCTGCCAAATGCAGACGTTCAGCCTGTCTTCTCAGGAAAAAGGATGAAAGCAATTTTTAGAGCCTTTTTTAGTTTTTATTTCATGTAGTTGTCTTTCCCGTACCTACATAACGTGCCCCTTTGTGTACTTTTACTGAATGCTTTTTTAAAAGATTTAAAATTTTTATTGTACCTGCATCACTGTTTGCTTGCATGTCTCTATGTGTACCGCGTGCATGCAACCCATGGAGGCCGGAAGAGAGCATCAGGTTTCCTGAAACTTCAGTTATGGATGGTTGTTAGCCACCATGAGGGTGTTGGGAACTGAACCCAGGTCCTCTGCAAGACCAGCCAGGGCTCGTAACCACCGAGCCACCCCTCCAGCTCTTTTATTGATTATCTTTATGCAGGCTATTTGCTTCTGCCCCTGTGTTATGTTCAGAGACAGAATCTGCTTACAACTCAAGCATCTTGGACTGGGAGTGTCTTCTTGGAAATTAGACTATTAGGGTCGTGTCTAACTTTGCAGTAGGAGGAACTGCATACTAAACATGGATTCCAACTCCACTTGCATGGTCCTGAGGGTCCATAGGGTGGGAGCATTCACCCACTGAGACTTGATTTTCATTGACTAACAGCAGATCCTGCCTTAATCATGCCACTGAAAAATGGTAGACCAGACAACAAACCCAGAAAGCTTTTGAGAATCCAGAGGCCCCGAGTTCAAGAAAGCTCTTCAACTTGTGAGCTTTCAGAATTAAAATCAGTATGCATAGTTCATTATATAAAAATAGCAACATAAAATTTTTATGCTACTGTTCTTTAAGCTAAACAAACAATACCTAGAAAGCCTGAAAACACTGCAAAACAGATGCAAATCCTCAAAGAGAACCTCTAAAGAGCATCAAAGATCAAGACTGTCCTTAGAGGTCATGCGGAGGCCTTAATGCTTTATTTTTGAATATTAGGGAGGCAGAGAGTGAAAACATTGCTAAGTTATAAGGAATAAAAGAAAACTACCACAACAGGCTTTTAGGGCGTACAGGCACAGGTAGGAGAAACCATTGGAGGCTCTTTAGACAATCTGAACGTTCTCTCTGCCTGCAGAGAAAGGCCAGGGGTGCGCTGAATGGCCCTCAGCTGTACCACGATCAGGGCAGCCACCAGCCTGGGTAAGGATGGAAGGAGATGAGCTGTCATCGCTGGCTGGGTCACTCTCTGCGCAGGTCAGTAGGGAGTGCTCCTGTTTTGCCTTTTCCATTTCTAAGCAGGGAAACTTCCAGCAAAGATTGGATTTGTGAAGTCTCAGCTCTTAAAATTCTTTTTTCTTGCTTGTAGTCACATAGGCACATACTTTCTCTTGTTCAACTCGATGATCCCTATTTCTTGGGTCATCATAACAATTTCCTTGAGCAAAACAGGCATGGGCAGCCCAGGGGAGCACGAACCATGGACTCCATGTGGCATTTTGATCCTGCTTTTAAGACATAGCAAGGCATGAGGTCAAGGCAGGAAGGGAAGCAGGAGCCTGAGCATGGACAGTTCACCATGAGAAATGGAACACCTGGCTCACACACACCAACAAGGGAGGCGGTGGCCCAAAGTCTGGGCCCACATCACACTGGTTTTGGACTGGCATTCAACATTCAGATTCCACCCTGAGAAAGGACGTAGCAATCAGCCTCACAGAATGAGGTTAGCTGAGAGCCTGCAGCTGTCAATGCCTTCAGGGTCTGTCTCAGCCTTTGAGCTGAACTCAGACCTCTCAGTGGTCCCTCGGAAATGGTTGAGGAAGAATAAATGCATGGCCATTTCTCCCAACATGGGGCTGGCCCCCACAGGACCCATAGAAACGTCATCAGACCTGCATCATAGCCTGAAGGCTGTCCTGCCCATCTTCCTGGCTCTCCTGCTCTATTTGAGGAAGGCAGAACACTCATACACATAAAATAAAAATAAATAAAAAGTTTTAGAAGCCATAGACCTTTATAGCACAGAATGAATTTTAATGCACACAAATTAAAGAAAAATCATTTCGAAGTTTGGAGGCTTCTGGGATGAAACTCAGAATGCGACAAAACAACCTAACTGTATTACAGATATATGAAAACCTTCACTGAATGGGGGTGGGAAATGTTGAGAAACCGTATGTAAGCACCATAATCTCACTGATAAACCACATGACACTCTAATACCACAACACATGTACGCTGAGTCAAACAATTACTGCATGAGTATCAAAGTGTGGGAACCATTGTTGGTGTGGTAAGGAGAGAGCTCACTAGATACAGCAGCGTGAACTCATGTTTAGCATCACATAGACACAGACGGTTACATGTAGAGATATTTAAAATGTATGTATACACACAGGTTAGCACACACATGGTCTCTGTGCTGTGTCAGGGGAAGGGGCCTGGAAGCAACAGCATCATCCTATCACCAACAAGCACACCTCGCCCAAAATCTTGGTTTCTAACATCTGCAGTAAGAGGAAGTAGGGCTACTTGGGGAAAACTCGTTCTAAGACTAGGGAAGGAAACACACAAGATAAACCTGGAGGGTCCTGTGGGCCAAGGAGATCTTTATATATACATATGTATGTATATATTATTTATTATTTTTATTTTATGTGTATGCGTATATTGTCTGCATGTAGGTAAGTGTACCCGTGTCGTGCAATGCCCACGGAGGACAGAAGAGGCTGTCAGATCCTCTGGAACTGGAGTTAAGGACAGTGTTGTTAGCTGCCATATGGGTGCTGGGATTCGAAACCAGGTCTTCTGCAAGAACAGTCAATGTTCTTAACCACTGAGCCATCTCTCCAGCCCCCAAGTAAATCTTGTAAAGGTTAAAGTGCTCAGGAAACAAATGCATTTTTCCAGTGGTGCTGACCTCCCTATGAGAACATGCCTCTTACAAAGGATCTCCATCTAGACAAGGAGAAGAGGAAACACAAGAAGGAGCACCTGGGGACACAGACAGCCCAATTCCTATTTCACAGATGCATAAAATTGTCATGGTCTTTAGTCTTGTGTGTTGGCTGTTCCACTGTCCTCTGTCGGCCTGCAGACAGAAAAGCCCTTAGAGAAGCCTATTCCAGCAGGAAGAAGCAATATCCTGAATCAAGATGAGTAGGAAACGATCCCAATAAACACATCTTGGATAAAAAATAAAGAGAGGAGAATGGCTGGAGAGATGGATCAGAGGTTAAGATCACTGACTGCTCTTGCAGAGGACACAGGTTCGATTCCCAGCTCCCACATGGCAGTTAACAACTGTCCATAACTCCAGAGGATCTGACAGAGGGACTTTTCACGGCAGAAGTCCAACAAGCAGTAAGCAGTGCTTTAGCAAGGTGCCTGGGGCTAATGCCAGGGCTGATGTCATGTTCATAGTACCTTTAAAAATTTAAAAATAGTTTTTTTTTTTTTTTTTTAAGATTTACTAAATGAATCCGGCAATTCTACAGGTATCTTTTTTTTTTTTTTAAAGCACAAGAATCAGTTGCTTTTCCCTATCCTAGTATGCTGAGAAATCACAATAAACGTACATTTATGAATGTAACAAAATCTGTAAAAAAACACTTAGGATTATATGTAGCTTATCAGGTGAATAATTTATATGTTACCGGTAAGAAAATGTTGCTGAAAATATTAAGGAACATAGATTCATGGACAACTGACAGGTTGGTGAATCAAAATGTAACAAATGTTAATGTGAAAATACTTCTCAAAGCAATGCATTGATTCAATACACCCACTATCAAAATCCGAATGATTTTAATTTGCAGAAAGAGAAAAACCGATCTCAACATTCCCATGGACTCTCCAGTGATTTTAAATAACAAACAGCCATAGAAAAGAGCAAACTTAATGCACATAAAGAGTCATCTCTGCAGCCCCCATAAGCTGTTTTATAAGTACTTATTATCATCTATAGCACATACCCTTCAGCACTCGCCGGGCAGAGGCGGGTGGCTCTCTGTGAGTTCCAGGGCTGCCTAGTCTGCATAGTGAGTTCTAGGCCAGCTGGGGCTACGGGGAAACCCTGTCTCAATAAAATAAAATAAATCTTTAGAAAACAACCAAAAAGAAAATGATCTAATCTTCACAGAAAATATGCTCCAAGAGCAAGCTACTGCTGGCCACTCTCCAGAACATCCACTGCCCTTCTTAGAAAATGGCTCCAGACCTGAACTCAACCACCCAGCTGCAACCTGGGCAGCAGGGCTGTGTTGCCTATGTGTGTTTTCAGAATGACTTGTAGTGTCAACTTGACACACCTGGGTTGAGGGAGCCTCAGTTGGGGAATTGACTCCATTGGACTGGCCTGTGGCCATGTCTGTGGGGCATCTTGATTGTTGAGTGATGTGGGAGGACCCAGCCCCCTGTGGGTAGTGCCACCCCTGGGCAGGTGGGCCTGTGTTGGATAAGAGAGCAAGCTGAGCAGGGGCCAGGGAGCAAGCCAGTAAGCAGCGTTCCTCCGTGGCCTGTGCTCCAGCTCCTGCTTCCAGGTTCCTGCCCTGAGTTCCTACCTTGGGCTCCCAGATGACCTGGGAGATGCAAGCCGAATAAACCCTTTCCTCCCCAAGTTGGTACTGGTCAGAGTGTTTTGTCACAGTGATGGAGAACAAACTAGGACATCGCCTGTGCACATTCTCCTACCATCACGGTCTGTTTTCAGGATGGCTTTGCTCAGGCCCCAACAAGGCACAGTCTCATTGTTGCCCTGTAGCCAGTGACCTTCACATCCGTTTGTGATAAAGAAAGGGGCTTGTGGCAATGCTTCAGCTTCCTAAGCACACTGCTTAGCTGTGCTGACTTGTCTCCACGCAAGGGAAGGAGCGATGATCGGTCTGTGCTCTGGCTCGATCTCCTCGTCTTGCTGTGGACTGGCCCTCTGGGTAGCACTGACGTAAGCTCAGTTTCTTCTTTCATGTTATAACACAGACATGACACCTAGCATATTCCTACCACTCTCAACTTCAGGAAGCAGAACTACTCGAGGTAAAATCTTATAAAGAATACTCAAAGGGGCTGGAGAGCTGGCTCAGCAGTTCAGAGCACTGGCTGCTCTTGCAGAGGATCTGGGTTTGGTTCCCAGCAACCACATGGTGGCTAACAACCATCAGGAACTCCAGTTCCAAGAGATCCAACGCCTTCCTTTGACCTCCATGGACACTGCACAACACAGGTGCACTTACATACAAGCAGGCAAAACACTCATACACATAAAATAAAAATAAATAAAAGAATATGAAAAGATTGTCCAGAGAGCTGTGAAGGAGAAAACATGATTGGAAGCATAGTAGAAAAGGCCTTTGGTTGACTCCCAAGACTTTTTCATTCCTGGGTCTTATCCAGTATAGGGTCCCAGGCCTCCCTGTAAAGGGAGGCCCTTCCAATTTTTGTGGTATGAGATTCAACTCTTTACATCATCGACTTCCATACCCTAAATGTCCCTAGACTTGGCCTCCCACAATTTTCCTGTCCTCATCACACTCACCAGCTTGCCCCGCTCAGTGTTTTGCCTGGTGACTGACTTAAAATGTCACAGTGACAGCCGTCTGCCTGGCTCAAAGGTAAGAGACTGAGAGTGTAGGGCTGAATGGCTTCTTCAACAACGTATTCCCCAAAGATGGGCCAACCCTTTAGTCAACCATAAAGGACTCCATGAACAGGTATCATTGGAGTTTCCTGAAGGAATCCTGCTACACATATCAATGGGCTGAAGAAGGAACCGCCTCTGAGACAGAAGTCTCTGACCCTGACATCCCACCTTTTTTGAACAATGCTATGTGTATATCTGCTTGCTCACTTGCTTGCTGAGGCGATTTCTACCCCTGCAGTAGTGGGGATTGAACCCTGTGCTGGATAGCTTTAGTGTCACCTTGACACACCTGGGTTGAGGGAGCCTTGATCGGGGAATTACCTCTATTGGACTGGCTTGTAGCCATGTCTGTGGACATCTTGATTGATGAGTGATGTGGGAGGGCCCAGCCCACTGTGGATGGTGCCACCCCTGGGCAGGTGGGCCTATGTTGCATAAGAAAGCAGGCTGAGCAGGGGCCAGGGAGCAAGCCAGTAAGTAGAGTTCCTCCATGGCCTGTGCTCCAGCTCCTGCTTCCAGGTTCCTGCCCTGAGTTCCTACCTTGGGCTCCCTGATGAACTACAACCTGGGAGATGTAAGCTGAATAAACCATTTCCTCCCCAAGTTGGTAGTGGTCAGAGTGTTTTGTCATAGCAATGGAGAAACAATCTAGGACAAACCCTCACCCATGGTAGGCAAGCACTCTACCACTCAGCTACATCTCCAGACCTCAATGTGATTAGATTAGGGATTTTGAGGTGGGGACATTACTGGGGATGATCTGGGTGAGCCTTAAATACAGTCACATCACACAGCATCTTCATAAGAAAGAGGCATCAGTTTTCACATACAGAGGAGGAGAGCTCCTAGAAGCTGAGAGAGGCCAGAGGCCAGGAAAGGTCTGTCTCCAGAGAACACAGCTTCAGTGCCAATCAATCCCTGTGATGCCGACTTTGATCTATGACCTTCAGAACTGTTAAAGAATGAATTTATGTGACTCAAAGTCACTGAATTCATGGGCATGTTACTGTAGCCAAAGGAAACTACTATACCCTCATCCTGCATTTCAGGTCTATCTTTTTTTCATATAGATTGTGATGGTTTGGATCTTAACTGTCTCATAAACACCCATATTTTGGCTGGGTGGCTCAGTGCTCTTCCAGAGGACACAGGTTTAATTCCCAACAACCTACATGGCAGCTAACAATGGTCCTTAACTCCAGTTATAGGGAGTCTGATACCTCTTCTGGCCTCCATGGACTCTGCACAACACAGGTACACTTACATGAAGGTCAAACACTCATGCACATTAAATAAATAATCTTGGTGAAGCCAGGCATGGTGCTGCATGCTTGTAAACCCCTCAGGAGGCAGAGGCAGGAATATCACAAGTTTGAGGCTGGCCTGCTCTACAAAGTAAGTTCTAGGAACAACTTACTAAATCTAATTAGTGCTGTCTTTTGGGATGTTGATTGATCTTTTGACTTTGTAATGTTGCCTTATGCTGATCTGTTTATTTCCCTTCTACATTATTTGATTCCATCAGTGTGAACACAGAGCGACTTCATTATGTAGGGCATAATGATCCACTTTGAAAAACACCTTTTATTTATTTAATAATTTCATACATGTAAACTATATATCTTGAGCCCATCAATAACGCAATACTTTGATTATTTTGTTTATTAAACTATTCTGCCATTGGCTATTTGGAGTTCTTCAATTCTTTGAAAAAAGAAAAAAATTATTTTTGTATGTGTATGTGTGCCCACAGAGGTCAGAAGAAGGTGTCAGGTCCCTCAGATCTGGAGTTACAGGTGGTTGTGAGCCACATGACATGTGTGTCGGGAACCAAACTCAGATCCTCTGAAAGAGCAGCAAGCACTCTTAGCCAGTGAGCCATCTTTCCGCTCCCTAAGCCTCTTTTTTTAAAAAAGTATTAATTGTGTGTGTGTGTATGTGTGTGTGTGTGTGTGTGTGTGTGTGTGTGTGTGTTTCTACATGTGAGTGCAGTGCCCTTGAAGGCCAGAAAAGGGTATCTGATCCCCTGAAGCTGGAGTTACAGGGCAGTTGTGGGTTTCCCAACTGAACTCCAGTCCTCTGCAAGACCAGTACAACAATCTGCCTAGTCCCCCCCCCGCCACCACCCCTTTCTGAGACGTGGTCTCACTATATAGCCCTGACTGGCCTCAAACTCACAGAAAACCCTCTGCTTCTGCCTCTACCTTGTGAGTGCTGAGATTAAAGGCATGTGCGACCACACCTAGCCCTAAGCCTCCGTTTGTGTGCGTATGTATACGTATCTGTGTAATTGTCAGTATGTGTATGAGTCTTTTGTCTGCATGGCTGTGTGTACGTGTGTGCATGGCTGGTACCCACAGAAGCCAGAAGGTGCCAGATCCCCTGGAATGGATAGTTGTAAGCTGCATGTAGGTGCTAAGAACTGAACCTAGGTCTTCTCAAGAGCAGTCAGTGCTCTTAACTGCTGCTGTGCCATCTCTTCAGCTCCCCTGAGCCTCTTTTTTTTTTATGCCTGCATGTAGGTAAGTGCACCGGTGTCATGTAATGCCCGCGGAGGATGGAAGATGCTGTCGGATCCCCTGGAACTGGAGTTAGGACAGTTGTTAGCTGCCATGTGGGTGCTGGGATTTGAGCCCAGATCTTCTGCAAGAACAGTCAGTGTGCTTAACCACTGAGCCATCTCTCCAGCCCCTGAGCCTCTTTTTTAAGTACTTTGTATCTTATTTTCCATGCCCCCAGCTTAGTAAACTGTATTCTATCACAGATCTCTGGTTCCAGTTCCTTTGGTCCTAAAATGCTGTTTAGATAGAAGGTGTTGGTGACAGAATACCTAAACTGGGTTCTTTATACAGAAGATATAGACTACACTCAAAGTTGGGGAGTTCAAAGAGTACACATAGTGTTAGCATGTGCTAAGCTCTATTGAGGGCCTCTGACTACATTACAGAATGGCAGGTGGGAGCATGTGCCAGGGAGAGTGAGACGGAAGCATAGAGGAGAATCAGTCAACATGGCCAACTTCCTTTATAATAACCTGTTCCTGGGAACTAGTCCAGTCCCACAAGAGCTACATTAATCTTTTTTTGAGGGTAGTGCCTGCTTGACCTAATTATTTCCCATCGGGTCCAATTTGAAAGGTTATACCATCTCTGTACCACTACACAGGGCTCTAGCTTCCAGCACATGAACCTCTGGGGGCAAATTCAGAGCACATCCAGACCAAACCAGGTATGCTTGCTGTCAGTGGGTGACTGTCAGTGTTTCCAGGGGCCCTCATGGGGCAGAGGTGGACATCACATACTAACATGCACATAAACCTGTGGCCATAGTGAGTTAGTCCAGCCAAACACTATTGTATGGTTTATTATGGCCTTCCCTTTTACTTATTTGTAACTTATTTTAACAGTGGGAGACTTAATAACAAAATGATTAATTGGATAGATAATTGTGGATAATTATCTATAGTATATTTCCTTGCCTACTTCTAATACCCATGCGGGATAATTTGACAAAGTATAGTATAATTAGCCAGGAACCGCTTGTGATGCCAAAAAGTAAGAAAGTGTTTTGGTTTTGTTTTAGGTTTTTTTTTTTCCCCCAGGGGACTAAGGTTATAGCTCAGTAGTAGTATAGCCCTTAACTAGAGAACCTGAGGTCCTGTGTTTATTCCCCAGCAACACACACACAGGGGAGGTGGGGGTGGGGGGGGGAGAGAGAGAGAGAGAGAGAGAGAGAAATTTGAGGCTCAACAAACCTGTGAGAAATTATTAGTGAGTATAGCATTTGTTGGCAGCTCTTTTTGACTTTAACCTTGAAGTATCCAGTCATGACACTGTTAGCATAGGTTAGCTCTCCCCCTCCCACTTCCCTCAGTGTTTTGTTCAGACAGGTTGATTTGCTGGTATGTTCCTCCATTTTGGGTTCTCCTACATCTTGGGTGCATGCATGTGTGCGTGCGTGTTTAGGAAAATATATACAGCATTACTATGACTGGTGTGTTGCACGTTGCATAGGTGTGTATGCCATGGCTCACATGTAGAAGTCATTAGACAGCTTTGTGGAGTCCGATTTCTCCTTCACCTTTATATAGATTCCAGGGATCAAACTCAGGTCAGGCTTGTGTAGCAGGTGCCTTTACCCACTGAGCCATCTTTCCAGCCCTATTACTATGATTTTGCAATGAGATTTAGATTAAAAACTGATACTTAGAATCACTCTCTTATTCCCAGTCTTTCTTTTGAGGCAGGGTTCACATAACCTTGGCTAGCCTTGAACTCGCAGTAACAGCAGTACTCCTACTTCAGCTTCCCCTCCCAAACGCACGCGCACGCACACACACACACACACACACACACACACACACACCGAGGGACACTCCCGGCTGTGGGGCTGCTCCCAGGGCAGCCCCGGCAGCTGCTGAGGTAGTAGTGAAAAATTCAGGGTGGGTCTGAGAAAACTTCTCTCAGAAAGAGGATGGTGAAACCCATTTAAGTGTCCCCCTCTGCATCCCGTGGTCCAGTCAGCAGGCTCTGGAGGATAGAGATTTTCACTGCGGACTCCCCAGGGCTCATTCTGGACTGAAATCAGGGGCTTTACATCCATGATGCTGTCTCTTGTCCTTCAGGCTAAAAAACAGCCCCAGAAGCCCTGCGAAATGAAGAAAACATTTTGGGGTGAAGGGCAGGGGGTGGAACCCAAGCACTGGAGGGAAGGGGCGGTCACTCCGCAACTCTGGAAAGCATATTTACTCTCCAAAGGCAGGAGGAACCACCCAGCCACAGCAACCCCACCCTCCAGCTTCAACCCAGACCACGGGGAAGAGCTGCAGCTCAAAATCCCACTCACAGGTTCCTTGATGAATCACACTGATCCGTCATGGATCCTTCACGTGGGAAGTGGACACTCGCGTTCATAGCCTTCAAACCTTTGAGAGAAACTGGAATTGAGGCGGCGGGGTTGGGAAGTCCACTCACTAGCCCTTTACGGAAGTTTCAGCCAGATGTAGTGATGGCCAGAAATCTGAGCCACTAGAGGACTGTGCTAGAAACTAAAACTAGGACCAACCAGGGCAGTCCAAGAAACCTGACAGCACAGCGGCAACTGTTTGTGATGCCTTAGTGAGCCCTTGGGTGAAGAGCCTGCAGGCCCTTCTTGGTCCCAGAGCTGGTGATTGGATTCCAGAAAGGAAAAGACCCTGGGTCCCATTTTCATCCCCACGCCTTGCTGTCTCCTCTGCGGGCCAAAGACCCTGTCCAGCCCCTGCCCCAAGTCCAAACTCCAAAGTGGAGACGGATATCCTGCCCCACCCGCTGGTCCCCTGCCCCTCCTTCCCTACCTGTTGAACCCCGGGCTCTGCCTGGACCCCGAGGGGCTGGCTGGAGCTGCAGCTGCGTCCGCAGGGTTGCGGGTGGGGCCGGCGACCGCGCGGGGCTCCTCGGGTGCGCAGTCCCAGCAGCCGCAAAGGAGACCGCGGAAGGCGCCTCGGAAGTCCGGACTGCCGCAGTAGATGAGAGGGTTGAAGGTGGAGTTGGCGTAGCCCAGCCAGTTCAGGGCGGTGAAGAACCCGCTGGGAACTAGAGAGGGTCCCCCAAGGGCGCGCAGCACGTTAGCCAGAAAGAAGGGCAGCCAGCAGAGAGAGAAGATGCCCATGATGAGACCCAGGGTGCGCAGGGCGCGGTGCTCCCGGAGCGGCCGGAGGCGCGCTGGCTGCGGGTCTCAGGCGGCTGCGTCCACTGGAGCGCACGTCTCCGCTGTGGTCGCCGAGCGCGGCGCGGGCGGCGGGGACTCCTCCGGCGGGAAGCGGCCGAGCTCGCGGCGCAGCAGGCGCAGCTGGCGCTTGGCCACGACGAAAACCCGCGCGTAGACGAAGAGCATGACGACCAGAGGAAGGTAGAAGGAGACCGAGGAGGAGAGCAGCGCGTAGGGCATATTGGTGGCGAAGGTACAGCAGCGCGGATTGGAGTGGCACCGCTGCGCCTCGGCGTCGGCCCCCACGCGCCACCACTGGCTCATGATGGGCGCAAAGGACACGGCGGCGGACACGACCCACACCAGGACCACCGCTGCCCGGGTGCGGCGCTTCGTGACCAGCGAGCCGTAACGCAGAGGATTGGTTACAGCCAGGTAGCGTTCCACCGCCAGGGCGCACAGGGTTTCGATGCTGGCGGTTACACAGAGCACGTCCACCGAAGTCCACAGCTCGCAGCCAGTCGCGCCCAAGGGCCAGTGGCCGGTGAGCGCCAAAGTGGCCCCTGGCGGCATTACGAGGAGTC
>NW_008330293.1:0-1854 GCF_000622305.1 Nannospalax galili | reverse complement strand
AAATGGATACCCACTTTACTACCTGTCTTTATTGATAGATACTTCATAACTAGTCCCTTGGTCTTTTCCTATTTGCAGATAAGTTTCTACGAACAGAGTTGCTATATAGAAATAAAACATATACATTTATAAATTTGGAAGTTATTTCTAAATTTTACTCCCCAGACAACACTCCCATTTCCACTCTGGCTGTCATTTTTGGTGGCCCACTGGAGGTTGCAGGCAAGAGGCCTGCTGCTCTGGGAAGCCATCCTAATGATTGGACCACAGGGAATTAGCATTGCCTGCTCTGTAGAGGTCATCCCACTCTGCATAGACACATACATTGCCCAGAGAGAGCATTGCTTAGGTCTTCAGCCCCCGTGACCTTTGTTCTATGCCCTTGGAATCAAGCAATGAGTGTGGACCTCTGAACATGCTGAGGCCCCACCCCGTGATGGCTGGTTTCCCATTGGGGGCTCCAAGGATGCAAGTCCTGTGTCTGGGAGAAGAGCAGTCTCTGATTTGCAATACGTGGTCAGCAGAGCTGGTGGAGTTGGCAGCCACTTCACTTGATGGACAGAAGTTCTAATAACAGGAAGTGTTGTTCCTCCTTGGTGATCAGGACCTGGTGGTCCCATGACCACTGTGACTGGGTGCTTGTGGGTGTGTTTACATGACACAGCAGGAAGAAGCTGTGTATGACTGTGGCCTTACACCTTGTCTAAGACTACATGTGTTAGAGGGGGGTATATGTGTGTGTATGCATTTGTATACATGTGTGTTTTCTTTCGTTGGTGTAGGGATTGAACCTGTGGTCTCCCTCATTTTAAGCATGTGCCCAATGCTAAGCTGCCTCCAGCCCTAAAGGAACAGCTGCCTTCTGCCATTCATGAGCCACCCTTTTTGATTTAAAGTTCTTGGCATCATCTGGCTGTCGTGGCTCATACTTGTACTTCCTAGCACTTGAGAGGCTGAGCCAAGAGGATTACAAGTTCTAGGCTAGCCTGGAGTACACGGTAAGACTCTGTCTCAAAACCCAAAATAAATATAAATAAGTTATTGGAGGGTAGTAAGACTAGGTGGGTGTTTTTCGCCTCCCTTTAGCTCTTCTCTTTAGCCTGCAGTAACTACCCATTTCAGTGTGGATGACTGTGTATGTGGGGCCTCTGAATGGCTGTTTTGATGTTTGCTTTTTCTCCTTTCACAGTTAGTTCAAAGGAAAGAGTCACATAAGAATAAGAACTGGGCGGGGGGGTTAGGGATGCAGGAAATGCTGGGTTTGATCCCTAGCACTATGTAAACCAGATGCAGTGGCTCACACCTACATCCCCAGCATACCAGAGATGAAGGCAGGAGGATCAGAAGTTCAAGGTTATCCTTGGCAATATATCAAGTTTGATACCAGCCTGGGATTCTTGAAACCCTGACTTATTTTTAAAAAAGGGGGTGGGGTGGGTGGGGCTTGGAGAGATGACTCAGTGGTTAAGACCACTGACAGCTCTTGCAGAGGATCCTGGTTCAGTTCCCGGCACTCAAATGGCGGCTAAGAACTGTCCATAACTCCAGTTCCAGCAGATCCAACACCCTCTTCTGGTTTCTATGGGTTTTGCACGACATACATGCAGGCAATACACTCATTCACATAATAAGTAAATAACAAGAACTAGAGGTTCCCCCCCACTTCTTCCTTCTCCTACTTGTTACAGCACTGGGCATTGACACTTTTTTAAGCAGGCATTCCACCACTGAGCTATATCCCCAACCTTTATTTTATTTTTTATTTTTACACGGGGTCTCATTAAGTAGCTTAGGTTGGCCTTTAATCCTCTTGTAGAAGACTCTCAAGTAATCTGAGATTACAGGCTATCATGC
>NW_008330292.1:6543-6715 GCF_000622305.1 Nannospalax galili | reverse complement strand
GGTGAGGATTTTGTTTAGGGTTAGAATTATGTTTAGGGTTAGGTTTAGAGTGAGGAAAAAGGCTAAGGATAACAGTAGGTCTAGGGTTATGTTTAGGGTTGAGGTTAGGATAGGGTTAAGGGTTAAGGTTATTGTTAGGGCTAGGGCCATGGTTAGGTTAGGGTGAGAGTTA
>NW_008330292.1:4005-6475 GCF_000622305.1 Nannospalax galili | reverse complement strand
TAGGGTTAAGGTTAGGGTTAGGGATAGGGTTATGGTTACAGCTAGGGCTACTGTTAGGGTTAACTGTAGGTTACTTTAGGTTTATTTTAAGTTTATTTTTAGAAATAGGGTTAGGTTTTGGGCTTTTAAGTTTGGGATAAAAGTTCGGTAGAAGGTTAGGGTTAGGGTTAGGGTTAGGGTTAAGTGCAGGCTTAGATATAGGTTTAGGAATAGGCTTAGTGTTAGGGCTTGCATTAGGATTGATTTAAGGATAAGTTTACGGTTACGATTAGGTTTAGTGTTAGGGCCAAACCTAGGTTTAGGTTTATGTTAGTAGCTATGGCTATTGTTAGGTTTAGGGTAAAGTAAATGGTTATTATTAGGATTACTGTTAGGTTTAGGGTTAGGCCTAGGGTTAGTTTGAGGTTATGATTAGGGTTAGGATTAAGGCAAGTGTTATTGTTACATTTAGGACTAGGGTCTTGTCACCATGCTCAATATTCAAACACAGTGATCAATGTCCACCCAGAATCCCCCAATGTGACATCATAATGCTCAACTGTGACATCACAATACTACAATCTGCCAACATTATGGACAAATGTGCCATTATATTGCTCCAATGTGCCATCTCAATGTTACAATATGAATTTACAATGTTCCATTGTGCCAGCATTCTGCCATCACAATGCACCATTGTGTCATTCTTATGATCCACTGTGTCGTCAGGATGCTCAGTATGCAAATACGTGCTCAATGTCCCCTCACAAACCCCCAATGTGACAAAACAATGCTTCAGTGTGTCACCAAAATCCTGACTGTGACATCCCAATGCTCCAGTGTGTCACTACAATGCTCAATTTAATAACAATGCTGAATGTCTTTTCAGAAGGCCCCTAATGTCTCATCACACTGCTCTGTGGGCACATATAATGCCTCAGTGTGTCATCACAATATTCCAATTTGGTATTGGAATGTTTCATGTGCCATCACAATCCTCCAATGTGCCATGTGTATGGCTCCATATTCCATTATATAGCTCCAGTGGGCCATCAAAATATGCAAACACTCAATGTTACTTCACAATGTTCCATTGCGCCATCACAATGCTCATTGTGCCACCACAATGCAACATCGTGTCATTACAATTATCCATTTTGTTGACACCATGCTCAATATGCAAACACGGTGCTCAATATCCCCCCACAATCCCCCAATGTGACATCAAAAGCTTTAATGTGACAACAAAATGCTCCAGTCAGCCAACACTATGGCCCCATGTGCCATTATATTGCTCCAATGTGCCATGAAAATGTTACAGTATGACTTCAAAATGTTCCATTGTGCGACGACAATGCTCACTTTGCAATCACAATGCACCATTGTATCATTCCAATGATTCATTTTGTCGTCAACATGGTCAATATGCAAACATGGTGCTCAATGTCCCCTCACTATCTCCCAAAGTGACATCACATTGCTCCAATGGGTCATCACAATGCCTCCATGTGACATGACAATGCTCCAAAAAAAGCTTAATGTGACATCACAATGCTGAATGTCACCTCACAAGGCCCCAATGTGTTGTCACAATGTTCAGTGTGCAAATATAATGTCAAAATGTGTCATCACAATACTCTAATTTGATATTACAATGTTTAATGTGCCGTCAAAATGCTCCAATGTGCCAAACCTATGGCCCTATGTGTCATTGTATTGCTCCAATGTGCCACTGCAATGTTAAAATATGACTTCATAATGTTCCATTGTGTGACAGCAATGCTCAATTTGCGATCACAATGCTCCATTGTATCATTACAATGATCCATTGTGTCCTCAACATGGTCAATAAGCAAAGATGGTGCTCAATGTCCCCAGAACATCCCCCAATGTGGCATCCCAATACTCCAATGTGATTTCACAATGCTCCAATATGTCAGCACAATTCTCAATGTGACATCACAATGCTGAATATCCCCTCAAAAAACTCCTAATGTGTCATTACAATGCTCACTGTACAAATATAAAGCCCCAATGTGTCCTCACAATATTACAATTTGGTATTGCAATATTTCATGTACCATCACAATGCTCCAATGTGCCAACACTATGGCCCCATGTGCAACTATGTTGCTCCAATGTGCCATCACGATGTTACAATATGACTTCACAATGTTCCATTGTGCCATCACAATGTGACACTGTGTCATTACTATGCTCCATTGTGCTGTCACCTTGCTCAATACGCAAAAATGGAGCTCACTGTCCCCTCACAATCCCCGAATGTGACATCACATTGTGCAATTGTGCCATCACATTGCTCATTGTGCCATCACAATGTGCCATTGTGTCATTACAATGATACATTTTTTCATCAATAAGCTCAATATGCAAACACGGTGCTCAGTGTCCCCTCACAATCCCCCAATGTGACATCAACACGACAATGTAAAAATACAATACTAAAATTTAGATACTATTTTTCATCATA
>NW_008330292.1:0-3694 GCF_000622305.1 Nannospalax galili | reverse complement strand
TATGAATTCCCAATATTCCATTTTGCCCTCACAATGCTCTTTGTGCCATCACAAATCGCCATTGTGTCATTACGTTGATCCATTGTGTCGTCACCATGCTCAATATGCAAACACGGTGCTCAATGTCCTCTCACAATCCCCCAATGTTATATCTCAAGGCTCCAATGTGTCATCAAAATACGTCAATGTGACATCACAATTCTCAAATGTGCCAACACTATGGCCTCATGTAAAATCACAATTTCCCAATGTGATATCACAATGCTCCAATAAATGTGACATCACAATGCTCCAATGTGCCAACACTACGCCCCTTGTGCTAATATATTGCTCCATGTGCATCACAATGTTATGATATGACTTCACAGTATTTCATTGTGCCATCACAATGCTTATTATGCCATCACAGTGCTCCAAAGTACCTACACTAAGACCAGATGTGACATTATATTGCTCTAATATGCCATCACAAAGCTACAATATGACTTCAAAATGTACTATTGTGCCATCACAATGCGCCATTTTCTCATTACAATGATCCATTGTGTCCTTACTAAGCTCAATATACAAACAGGGTGCTCAATGTCCCCACACAATTACACAATATAACATCACAATGCCACAATGTGTCATCACAATGCTCCAATGTGACATCACAATGCTCCAATGTGACATCATAATGCTTCAAACACACATCACAATGTTCCAATGTGCCAGCACTATGGCTCCATGTGCCATTATATTGCTCCAATGTGCCATCACAATGTAACCTTATGACTTCACAATACTCCACTCTGCCATCACAATGCTCATTTTTCCATCACAAATCGCCATTGTGTCATAACAATGATCCATTGTGTCTTCACCACACTCAATAGGCAAACACGGTGCTCAACGTCACCTCACAATTCCCTAATGTGACATCACAATGGTATAATGTGATATCACAGTGCTCCAAGGTGACATCACAATGCTCCAGTATGCCAGCTCTATGGTCCACATGCCATTATGTTGCTCCAATGTAACAACACAATGTTTGAATATGACTTCAGAAGGTTCCTTTGTGCCATCACAATGTGCCATTGTGTAATTATATTCATCCATTCTGTCGTCACCATGCTGAATATGCAAACACGATGCTCAAAGTCCACTCACGAAATATCCACTGTGTCATCACCATGCTCAATATGCAAACACGGTCCTCAATGTCCACTCACAATCCCACAATGTGACATCACAATGCTCCAATGGGTCATCACAATGCTTCCAAGTGACATCACAATGCTCTAATTTGTCACCACAATGCTAAATGTGACATCACAATGCTAAATGTCCCCTCACAAGGGCCCTAATGTGTCATCATAGTGCTCAGTGTGCAAATATAATGCCAGAATGAGTCATCAAAACACTACTATTTGGTATTACAATGATACATGTGCCATCATTACCCTCCAATGTGCCCACACTATGGCCCCATGTGCAATTATATTGCTCTCCTGTGCCATCACAATGTTACAATATGACTTCTCAATGTTCCATTGTGTTATCACAATTCTCATTGTGCCATAACAATGCACCATTGTGACATTACAATGATTCATTGTGTTGTCACAGTGCTCAATACGCAAACCTGGTGCTCAATGTCCCCTCAGAAGCCACCAATGTCACATCATATAGCTCCAATATGTAATCACAATGCTCCAATGTGTCATTACAATGCCCCAATGTCAAATCACAATGCTCCAATGTGAATTCACCATGCTCAATGTGCCAAAACTATGGCCCCATGAGCCGTTATATTGCTGCAATGCACCATCACAATGTTACATTATGATG
This sequence comes from Nannospalax galili, assembly GCF_000622305.1. Taxonomy (NCBI): domain Eukaryota; kingdom Metazoa; phylum Chordata; class Mammalia; order Rodentia; family Spalacidae; genus Nannospalax; species Nannospalax galili. Next base: position 1,858 of record NW_008330292.1, on the reverse strand, counting down.
TCACAATGTTACAATATGATATCACAGTATTTTATTGTGACATCACAATTTTCCAATGTGACATCACAATGCTCCAAAGTTCCATCACAATGTTAAAATATGACTTCGCCATGTTCCATTGTGACATAACAATGCTCCTTTGTGACATCACAGTGCTCCAATGTGCCAACACTATCACACCAGGTACCATTATATAGCTCCAATGTGTCTCACAATGTTATCATAAGAATTCGTATTGTTCCATTGTGAAATCACAATGTTCATTGTTCCACCACTTTTCAAATTCTGTCATTACCATGGTCATTTTTGTCATCACCATGCTCAATATACAAATGCGGTGTTCAATGTCCACTCAAAAATCTCCCAATGTGACATCGTAAGTCTCCATGGTCCCATCACAATGTTATAATATGACTTCACAATGTTTCATTTTGACATCACAATGCTCCAATGTGACATCACAATGCTCCTATATGCGAACACTATCACCCCATGTGCCATTATAATGCTCCAACGTACTATCACTATGTTTCTATATGACTTCACAATGCTCCACTGTGACATATCAGTGCTTGAATGTGACATCACAATGCTCCAATATGCCATCATGATGTTACAATATAACTTCACAATATTCCATTGTGACTTCAAAATGCTCCAATTTGACATCAGCATGCTCCAATGTGCCATCATAATGTTACAATATGACTTCAAAATAATCCATTTTGATGTAACAATGCTTGACTATGACATCACAATTCTCCAGTGTGCCAACACTATCACCCATGTGCCATTATACTGCTCCACTGTGCCATCACAATGTTCCATTGTGACATCACAATTTTCCAGTGTGACATCACAGTGCACCAATGTGACATCACAATGGTCCAATGTGCCAACCCTGTGGCTCTCTCCAATATGGCAACACAATTCTCCACGTAGCATCACAATGCTGAATGTCCCCTCACAAGGCCTCTGTGTCATCACAATGTTGTGTGAAAATATAATGCCCCAATGTGTGATCACAATATTCCAATTTGGTATTCCAATGTTTCATGGGCCATCAAAATGTTCCAATGTGACCTCACAATGCTCAAAGTGTCACCACGATGGTCAAAGCAACATCAGAATGCTCCAATGTGCCAACACTATGGCCCCATATGTCATTAAATTGCTCCAATGTGGCATTGCAATGTTACAATATGATTTTTCAGTGTTCCATTGTGCCATCATAATGATCTTTGTGCCCTCACAAATCGACATTGTGTCATTACAATGATCCATTGTGTCTTCACCATGCTCAATATGCAAACATAGTAATCAACGTCCCCTTACAATGCCCCAATGTGACATCATAAAACTCCAATATGTCAGCACAATGCTCCAATGTCACATCACAGTGCTCAAATGTGACATCACAATGTTCCAATATGACAACACTGTGGCCCCATGTGCCATAATATTGCTCCAATATGCCATCACAATGTTACAATGTGATATCACAATGTTCTGCTGTGCCATCCCAATCCTAAATTTGCCATCATAATGGGCCATTGTGTCATTACAATGATCCATTGTGTCAACACCATGCTCAATATGCAAACACGGTGCTCAATTTCCTCTCACAGTCCCCTAATGTGACATCACAATGCTACAATGTGACATCACAATGCTCCACGTGACATCACAATGCTCAAGTATGCCCACAATATGGCCCCTTGTGACATTATATTGCTCCAGTGTGCCATCACAATGTTACAGTATGATTTCTCAGTGTTCCATTGTACCATCGCAATGCTCATTGTGTCATCACAATGTTCCATTGTGCCATCACAATCCGCCATTGTGTCATTACAAT
>NW_008330291.1:0-531 GCF_000622305.1 Nannospalax galili | reverse complement strand
TGGGTTTGACCTTCTCTGTGCCACTGTTCAGAGAAACCTACATCCCTACCTACTTTCTTGCAGGGACCCTCCACAAACACCATCTGGGTTGAGCCAGGCTCTCTGATCACCTCAGGAAGTCCTGCAACCATCTGGTGTTAGGGGCCCATGGAGCTCCAAATGTATATTCTTCACAAAGAGGGAAACCCAGCATCCTGGGACCGACAGACCCCACAGGAGCCTGGGAACAAGGCCAGCTTCTTCATCCCATCCATGACACAGCGACATGCAGGGCGATATCACTGTTACTGTTACAGCTCTGCTGGCTGGGCTGAGCACAGTGACACCCTGGAGCTGGTGGTGACAGGTGAAGAGACATTCTAGTGTCCCAGCCCCAGGATGCCTTCAGGAAAGAGGACTGCTCTCGAGGATGTCCCCTTCTCACAACCCAGCCCTTGGGGACAATGTGGGATATGTGATCTCATTTAACATGCTACCCTTTTCTCTCCTAGGGGGTCTACCACCACAAACCCAGCCTGTCAGCCCTTCCCA
>NW_008330290.1:0-471 GCF_000622305.1 Nannospalax galili | reverse complement strand
TGCAGGGGCCTGAGGCCAGGGGTGAGGCAGGATGGCGCCTAGAGGAAATGGGCAGGGCGTGATCAGACTTGTTTGGCACATAGAGGAAACGGCTGGAACATGGCCAGACTTCTTTTGAAGAATCTCTAATTGGCTCCTGTCATTTCCATGCATCTTGGCAGTGCGTGATCACCTCGTGAACACTACGCTGTGCTATGAGAGGAGACTGCATGCTCAGGTTCACCTTTAATATGATTGGACACTTGGTTGGGGAGGGGATTTTCCTTTGTAGTTTTTGCCTTCATAAGCCCTGTAGTGCCTGTAATAAACGAGTTCCTGCTTGACTGGCTCCCTGTCCCGTCTGATTGTCTCCCTTTCCCTGGCTCCTGTGTCAGGGCAGGATCCCTGACATCTGGCGCCCAGCAAGATGGCTCAGACCCGCTACGGGAGCTGATTGCTGGGGCTAATTGGGTGAGTACTGAGGGAAGTGAG
>NW_008330289.1:0-1195 GCF_000622305.1 Nannospalax galili | reverse complement strand
CAAATATGCACACACCCTATACAGTGCAGGAAAGAAATTCTTGGTTTTAAAGGGGTTTAAGATGTGGTGTTTGGCGTCCCCTGGTGGCTGCTGCACCCTTGTCGTCCCTCCCGGTAGGCAGCGGCATCGCGGTCACTCACGTTTTTCGTCTGCGCCCCTCGCGGTTTTCACAGTCCCTCCCGGTCACTCGCAGTCGGCGGCTGCGTCCCTCATGGTCCCTCGCGGTCCCTAGAGGTCCCTCGCGATCAGCCGATGCACCTCTCTCAGTCCCTTCCCGGTCCCTCGCAGTCGGCGGCTGCACCCCTCAGGCTTCCTCGCGGTCCCTGGCACTTCTCGAGGTCCCTCGCGGTTCCCCGCATTCTGCCCCTGCGCCCCTGGCGGTCCCTGGCAAGTCGGCGGTGGTGCCCCTCGCGGTCCCTTACGGTCTTTCTCGGTCTGTCCCAGTCCCTCGTGGTCTGCTGCTGCGCCCTTGGCGTTCACTCGCGGTCCTTCGGGGTGCGCGGCTGCGAGCTTCGTGATCCCTCACGGTCCGCGGCTGTGCCCCCGCGGTCCCTCGCGGTCCTTAGCGGTCCTTCGCGTTCGGCGATTCAGCTGCTGCGCCCCTCTCCGTCCCTCTCGGTCCCTCTCGGTCAGACGGCGCACCCCTCGCGGTCCCCCGCGGTCCCTCGCAGTCGGCGGCTGCGCGCCCATCGCGATCCATCGAGGTCACACACGTTTGTGGTCTGCGCAACTCACGGTCTTTCACGGTCCCCCCCCATCACTCGCAGTCGGCGGCTCCGCCCCTCAGGGTCCATCAGGTCCCGCACAGTCCTCGGCTGCGCCCCTCAGGGTCCCTCGCGGTCCCGCGCGTTCTGTCCCTGGGCCCTTCGCGGTGCCGCGCGATCCCTCCTGGTCGGCTGCTGCTCCCCTCAGGGTCCCTCACGGTCTCTCGAGGTCCCTCGCGGTCAGTGGCTGTGCCCTCGCGGTCCCTGGCAGTCGTGCGGCTGCGCCATCAGGGTCCATAACGGTCCCGCACAGTCGGCAGCTGTGCCCCTCAGGGTCCCTCGCGGTCCCCGCCTGCACCTGTCGCGCACGATCTGCCCGGCGCCCTTCCCGGTGCCTTGCGATCCCTCCTAGTCGGCTGCTGCGCCCCTCGAGGTCCCTCAGAGGGTTGGCAGCCGCTCTCCGGCACCCGACGCCCCGCCCCCCCATGCCC
>NW_008330288.1:0-743 GCF_000622305.1 Nannospalax galili | reverse complement strand
GAAAGAAAGAAAGAAAGAAAGAAAGAAAGAAAGAAAGAAAGAAAGAAGTTAATGGTTCATATTTTGGAAATATTTCAACTCTTTTATGATTGTTCTAATTCATGATTTCCTTTGAAATGAATATGAGAAGTCAGATGGCTTCTCCCCTCTTTGTACAAGTCTAACTCAATATAAATATATGGGGAACTTGCATGAATGTTTAGGAGAAAAGGAGAGCTGAGATCTTTTCATGTTGTGTCTTCGTGTATCTTTGGTACACATATGTGATATTTTTGTACTTCTTAGTAGATTTTTATAAACTTGCAAGTTCTTTGACTAGAAGAAAAGAAGGAAGTCGGGGAAGGTGACAAGGAAGGAAAGGGGTAATTTGCATGTTCCTTTAAGTATCATCATTTCCCAAGTCGGTATGACACCAGTATGCTGTTTTCTTGGAAAATGTTTATTGCCATATCCTTTCTGCTGTGATATTTGAATGTCTTCATTTATTTCAGATATAACAAGAAGATCAGGGTAGCCAGGATCATTTGTTATGTGTTTCAACTCCGTGGCAACATGCTTTGGGCAATAAATTCTTTAAAAGTCAATGTGAGCACCAAAGTAGATTGTTACTAGTCTTTCCTTAAGGCAGTAGTATATGGTCTAAAAATTAAATGCCAGCACCAATAGAGTCAGCCCTCTCTATCTGCAGGTTATGAATTTACAGATTCACGCAACTACAGGTTGAAAATATTTAGGGACAGTCA
>NW_008330287.1:0-464 GCF_000622305.1 Nannospalax galili | reverse complement strand
AAAAAAGTATAATAAAAAAGACAGATCCTTAATATCAAATCCGACATATAAAAATGTAGAGAGCTATATAGAGAGGAGAATTATACTTTGTTCTTATTTTTTGTATTTACTGAGAAAATAGCATAGAAATACTGTTTTTATCCTTCTATTTTTAACAGTTAGTTGGCAATAACATTGATAATCTGTCATATTATATTTTCCTGTTTATTCTAAATTCATTTCCCATAGTCTACCATAGTCTATTTTTTTTAAGGTCTTTTTTTTCCACTTGGATATAAGGCTGTAGATTTCTGATTTGTCCTTGAACTCCTTGAAGTCTCAGCTATCTCTGTTCTTACCATACCCTGCTCCTGAGAGTTATCTCAAACTGTTCTCCTGACCCAGAGAAATCAGCTCTTCCGACATACTTTCTTGGTCGTCTAACTATATCCTAAAGTAAATGACATTCCATGTTCTATTTTTTT
>NW_008330286.1:0-1679 GCF_000622305.1 Nannospalax galili | reverse complement strand
AGGTTCAATTCCCAAGGCCCAAATGGTGGCTGACAACTGTCAGTAACTTCAGTTCCAGGGGATCTTCCACCCTCTTCTGATCTCCATGGGCATTGCACAGCACGGGTGGACTTACATACATGTCGGCAAGACACTCATGAAACAAAAATAATCAATAAAATATTTTTTTAAAAAAACTGAATTTTAGAGGCCACACAGCTAAGGCGAACACTGTGAGGTTCTTCTCAGCCTTGATAACAGTTCTGACATATGGATTATGACAGCAGTTGCTTAGGCTACTTTGAAGATTTTTGAAGGAGCTTTGGTTAAAAACACTGACTAGGCCAGTCCCTGCCAATAGAGAAAGGAAGGACACTTGGCTCCTCTGTCCCCTTGTTTCTGTCCCCTCTGCTGTCTAAGCTTTTGAGCCAGACTCTACTGAGCTCAGCATGTAGGCAGGGGGATCGTCTGAGGAATGCTTTGCCCATGACCATAACACAGGGGTACGCTGGCCACTTTTGCTATTGGACTGCCCATATGTTTTGTCTACACTGACACTGTTCATTCTGAATAGCTCAAGTTCCTACATTACTTCATCTCAATCATAAGGCCCAAACCAACCCACACAGCCAGGACATTCATGCAAGATGATGATGTCACCAACAGCAGGCACTCAACATTTCCTGCATTAAGTCACCACCAAGTACAAGGCCGCGGTGTCTATGCACAAAGCAAAAACATCTTTGGAAGCTGAACAGCTTCCAAACAGTCCATGACTAATGGGCAATCATCAAACCTCTCCCCTTCCTCTAAAACGTTCAATGAAAGCCACAGGAGCAGGGAACCTGGTCGCCCCTGGTCAGGGATAGCTCTTTGATTTGATTTAGCAGCTTCAACTGATTTCTCCAGTAAAGGAGTTTTGCGTGTCTTGTCTGTAACATGAATCTTGGTTTACTGCTTCCCGTGTCGTAGAAGCATCCTGTTGTCTAGTATCATGATGGAAAGATGCGATGATCTAAACATGTCAAACATAAATTCTAAAACAGTTCCTTCACATTAAGAAGTAATGGTTTTTCAAATACACCGTTGTTATTAAATTCAGGAGGAAATGCAGACAATAAGTAAATAATGGCTGTAGCTGAAATGCCTAAACAGAGCAGGCGATTGCATGAAAACACGCAAAGCTGGAGTTGCCTCAAAGAATGCCGCACAAGGACGCCTGTCGGGAAGGCTCAGGAACTTGAGCTATTCAGAATGATCCAGTGAGCCAAACCCGAGAAACCAAGTAAGAGACAAAGGTTGGGAGGAAAAGTCAAGCTCCAGGCAGTGGGATCCCCACGCTCAGAAGACCTGGAAGGAACCTCGTGGGTTCAGGGAAGAATGAGAGTAGATGACCCCGTGGGAGATTAACATGAGACAGTGCAGAGCAAGCCACAACATGAGGAGCCTGGATTTTGGTCCAAGCTGGTCATGAGGAACACTGCTCTTGTTAGATCCAGACCTCCTCTGTTAGAAATTAATCACCTGAAGGTTAATTTCTCAGAACATGTTCCACTGCTAAGCAATGCGTGGTATATACAAAAAGCAAACAGCAAGTCCCGGCAGTGTGAGCATTCTGCAAAGCATTAGCTGCTTCTGATAATGTCATAATGCAGAGGAGAAGTTGGAGACGAGGGGGAAGAACAAGGAGAAGGGGGGAG
>NW_008330285.1:0-498 GCF_000622305.1 Nannospalax galili | reverse complement strand
TAGAGAAATGACTCAGTGGTTAAGGGCATTTACTGCTCTTATACAGGACCCAGTATTGGTTCCAAGAACCCACATCTGGTGGTTCACACTTTCTTGTACTGTCCAGTTTCAGGGGATTTCATGCCCTCTTCTGGCCACCTGGGGTACCTGCACACATGTGGTACACATAAAGTCAATCAGGCACATACACAGATAAAAGTAAATAAATCTCCTTTTTAATTAGAAAGTAGAATGTGGCCCAGTCAACAGGAGACAATTTGCCACTTTGCCTTTCCTGCATACTTTTCTCTTCGTGCATGATGAATATATTGAAAACATTGCAAAACCAACAAAACAACAGAAGATTTCAGCAGCTCTTCCAGGATAGATGTCTACTCTCCAAATCAAATCATGATAGTTAGATTTGTGACTTATTTTCAAATAATTTTAGAGGTAAATATTACCCTTCCTTTATCAGTTACTCATTCCAGGGCCCCATTGTAGAAACATGTCTTTGGG
>NW_008330284.1:0-2090 GCF_000622305.1 Nannospalax galili | reverse complement strand
CCTTATTTTTCAGGGTAAGACATTTCCCCATCCCTACACCAGTCAAGCTGGAGGTCTCCTTCACCCTGATGCGTTTAGCACATCAGCATATTAGCACAGTAATCAAATATTTATTAAAGATACCAAGTTCATACAAGTCTCCTAACACTGAAGAACATAGGAAGGTTTTTCCAAACAAAAGATGTTCATTCTCAGATCTAGAAATGGGAAAGACAGTCTGCAGAGGCAAGACTTAGCCTGGAGCTAGAGTTCATCTGGTTCTATTTACAAAGGGATATCCTTCAACAGTGACTTTCTTGGGGGTTTCTACAGTGCAAAACTGTAATGCTGAATGCCATAACAGATAGCTATGTCTCACAGTCACACAAATCCACATTTACGGGACAATTCAGAGATACTAGTTCTTTGTCTAACTGTACAGAAAAATTGATTTCGTCTTCATTCTCAAGGGATTCTAATTTTTTAAAGCCACTTAAATCTTTGAAAGGCTTGTTCAGAACAGTTGTAACTTGTTGACTCAAAATGTCCACAGCTGCAGATATGGGCACATCAATTCATTGGCAAGGGCACTGTCTACTTCAAATAGCTGGAAGGATTCTGCTGTGTCTTCTGGGGGGTGCCCTGTCCCCCCATATATCCATTCTCAGATCAAGTCATAACCTTGGTTGGGATGTCACCATTGCTCATCAGTCATAATCCCTGAGAGTTTTAGTTGGTTGTTTGAAAGTTAATTGTTTTGGAAATACTTTCTCTTTGCAAAAGCATCCTGCATTTCTGCTCAGCCTGAGCTGCTACCCTCCAGCTCTGACATGCACTCCCTGCACCAGGAACCGCATGGAACACTGACCATGTAGTATTGTTGAAGACTCAGAACCCTCTCGATTAATTTGTCACCTGCAGACTTAGGTTTCTTCAACCTCTCATTACCGAAGATTGGTGAAACTTTAAATCTGTGTCCTTTAGCACCTGGAGGACAGTGAGCAAGCGCTGTAAATTACTTTCTGTGCCTACATCAAATATTTTATGTGCATAGTCAGTACAGTGACAGTAGGTGCCTTCCCGAGCCGCATTCATCTCCAGTGGAGCTCAGCACTCAGTGAGCAGAACTCCCAGTTCCTCCCTCCCTGCAGGGTCAGCAGCTGCCACTCTCTTCCTACCTCTCTGTGACTCTTGGATGCTCCAGTGCTGGAATTACTCTGCACCCGTCTATTTATGACTGCACCTCTCACTGTTTCTGATGTCCTGAGGGCCTGTGGATGCTGGGTCACGTCTGACTACCCTTCCCATCTCAGGGTGAGGGATGCTCCCCTCTGGGAGGCACACTGTGGTTACCACTCACTGGTGTGTGGCCAGCGCCCTCCTGCCCTCCCTTCGTGGCACTGGTGCACCAATTCAATGACAGCAGATAAGAGAATTTGTATTTTGATATGGAAATGAGAAATGACAGCAGTGATGTGGGCGACTCTTCTACTTAAATCATGCAAGAGAGGTTCATGTGTCTTCAGAAAACAAGTTCAACAGCTGTCATCACTTTTCCACATAAAAAATATACTTTCTGTTTGTTCTGTTTATCCAGTGCTGCAGACCGAGCTGTGTGCCTTACATGCTAGGCACGCTCTCTAGACTGGGAACACCCAGCTCTGGAAAAGTACATGATCTATGAAGTTTCTACTTACATTTAAGTAATTTTAAAATTTGAAATAATTAGCTCAACTTTTCAGTAGAAATAGGTGCTATAAGTGTACATTTTGCAGGGGAAATAAATGGTTAAATATGTACTTACGTATCTCATTGCCCAGTCAATTTATTTTAATTATTGCCTGCATGTCCGTATTACACAAATGAGGCAATGTACCACTAACTGAAATACTTGTAAACCTATAGCGTGGACTCCTAAAAATTTGGTCATAGAGAATTAGTCATAAAAATTAGATCATTATTGTTAATGCTAATTTGTTAACATGCTAATATGTTAATGTGTTAGTATGCTAATGTGCTGATACACTCATGTGCTAAATGCATCAGGGTGAAGGAGACCGCCAGCTTGACTGGTGTAGGGACGGGGAAATGTCTTACCCTGAAAAATAAGG
>NW_008330283.1:0-388 GCF_000622305.1 Nannospalax galili | reverse complement strand
AAGGGTGTGGTCGGAGGAGAAGATATAAAAATGATTGTTTTGCATGAAATACACAAAAATTCAATAAAATATACAAAAACAACAAAAAATAAATTATCAAAGAACTAATAAAAACGAGAAAGAAAAAATACTGTTCATGGGGCTACTGACGTAGCTGAGTGGAGGAACATTTATTTGCCTAGCATGTGCAACGTCTTGGGCTTTATCCGCAGAGAAAAAGAAAGGACGGAGGGGAGGAAAATCATAAAAAAGATAAAAGACAATAAAGGCAAATGTGGGGAATGGGGACCGCTTACGCATCGCTGGTGAAGTCACTGTGAAAAGCCGGATCTGTCACAGGACACAACTACACCACTCCTGGCCGCACTCCCAAGGACTCATTCCCTCC
>NW_008330282.1:0-1160 GCF_000622305.1 Nannospalax galili | reverse complement strand
TGAATCAGTGGATAGGGAAGTTATAGTCCCTATGGGAGAATTACTATTTTTGTTTTGCCAAACTGAAATATTACCAAACTGCCTTCTTTAACATGATAAAAATACATTGTATGTTTGTATGAAATTCTCAAATAATTAATAAAAATACTGTAAAACAGCAAGACTAATAATAATAGGGAAAGGAAGCACATTGTCCCAGCCCAACCCAAAGAAGCCATTCCACAGTTAATACTTGGAACCATTGATAAGTCAGGGAAGAAATATGGACTCCAACTTAGGGTGGAGGTTGTGCTGAGCCATTTCTGACAGGGCGAAATTGTCATTGCCTCAAATCCAGGGTGTCCTAGCCACAAAAAGCCCCAACTGAAACAGTACAGAGAACAGTGCCATTGAAAAAAATGCCTGACTGACCATCCTAAATCCCCCCATAAAACTGCACCTTATAGTACCTCAGTGTGGACAATTTCTCTGTACTGTCTTACTGATTATGGTGCCATGTACACAATAAGCCCTCTAGTTATGTCTTATGAATTCATTCACTTCCCACATTTCTGATATGTCACCAATAAGGTGTCAATACATTGCTATAGTATCACAAAGGTAGATTGAGTACCATGCTGAATACCCAAACTAGTTTTAAGTGTTGGAAGAGCTATGAGATTTTCCCTTTAAGACTTCCAATCTCCTTTCTTCAGAGTCATCTACTTAGCAATGTCTATTATTTTTCAAATATATTTGTGGATGTATGAGTGTATTTCCTACATATATGTAAGTATGTCTGTGTCCTGCAATGCCCAGGGAGGTGTGAAGAGAATGTCAAATTCCCTTGGAAATGGAGTTACAGATGATTGCTAGGCAACATGTGGGTGCTGGGAATTGAACCCAGGTCCTCTGAAAGAGCAGTTAGTGCTCTTAAGCACTGAGCCATTTCTCCAGTCCCCAATCATTGAGTTTTCATTCCCCAACATTTCCCCACCATTGTGCTACTAGGGCTTAAGTCACTGAGTGCTGCTTCATTTTGCTTTGCAACCTTGCTATTTGCCCATTGTTTTTAGCTATCCTAGCACTTCTTTTATCATTTCTGACACTCTTCAAATCTTTCTCTCTTACAGGTATATCCAATCAGTGGTCCCTTAGTCACAGCCATGACAACTCACTGA
>NW_008330281.1:0-549 GCF_000622305.1 Nannospalax galili | reverse complement strand
TGACCCTGGTTCCTAACCCACTGGGAAAAGCAGAGACCAGCTTGAGCTGCCTGAGCATTAGACATGAACACCATGGATACCTGGGGCATAGTACATGTCATTCACAACACAGCAGGTAATCTGGGTGCTAGTTTCTGGAGAAGAGATTGGAGAAGATGAGGTGTATATCCAGGGTGAGGTCCTGGTGGTCGTTGGAGTAATCAGTGTAGTTGAAGACAGCCTTGTCTGGGTGGAGGTTTCTGTGGTGGATGTTGGCACAGTAGGGGGTATAGTTGTAGATCTGGTCGGTCCTGTTGTGGTCTTTGGGGAAGTGGGCACGCCTGGAAGAACAGAGTTACAGTGTGGGCAGATGGCATCATTCACCGCAGATGCTGCAGTCCAACCTTCAGGCCCCACCACAGAGAGCTAACAGCTTGCTCAAAAAGCAACGGATGAGCATCAAGCCTTGATCCATTCCACTGAACTAAAAGTCACCATGCACACTATGTGAGTGCCCAATGGACAATGGACAGCTGACCATGCTAGACTGACTACATTCCATGGCCTCTC
>NW_008330280.1:0-657 GCF_000622305.1 Nannospalax galili | reverse complement strand
AATTTTAAATAGCATTTCATGAATAAAGAAATTAAATGGTAAAAGCTTTGAGAATTTTCCTCTGCTGAAGAAAAAAATTTAAAAACCAGCCAGAAACACACCAGAAACGAAAAGATCAACTGTCCCTCACTCAGCAGTGATCAGCTGCCCACAGGTCCCCAGGTAATGTCGGGCCCTGGGTCCATGCGGGATTTCTGTGTGTGACTGAGTTTGCGTGGCTCTCCTGCCTGGTGTCACCATTGCTGAGAGTTGCTAGGAGCAAGTTCCCAGAGGCCTCGGAAGACTCTGTTTCCTTCTGATCACGCACCAAACTTGACTGCCGGGACCTTTCTGTCCCCTCTTCTACAATGCAATTGAGCCCTGGATGGGTGGTGTTTAATATAGGAGTCCTGTCCCGGGCCACGTGGCTCTAGATAGGCTGAGTATCCTTGGCTGAATGAACTCACATTGAGGGACATGTGGGTACACAAATGTGATTTACATCAAACACAGGATGCATGAACTCAGGTGGGGGGGAGGGAGGGGGTACAGATAGTGGAGTGGGACTAAATATGATTAAGATGTATTGTTTGAAATGCACAGAAATCCAATAAAAATGGACATCGGTGCTTGTTATGTAGCCGTTAGCTATACATATGGACTCTTGAGAAATTATAT
>NW_008330279.1:0-2663 GCF_000622305.1 Nannospalax galili | reverse complement strand
GACACTGTCTCAAAAAATGACATGGGAAGTGACAGAAGACAGATGACATTGTCCTCAGGCCCCTGTATGGATAGCTACAAGAGAAACAGCTACGTAGACATGTGCATGGACAGGTACACAACAATATTCCCTGTACATCATTTAAGTTCTTATCATACAGGAACATTATTATTATTATTATTAATTATTATTTGCTGATCACAAAATAATGAAAAATAATGTACACCCCCACTCATTCTCTTGCAAACTAGATTCATCCCTGTGTTCCAGAACGCTGGAGATTCCTCGTTCAGGTTTCCCTGGTCTCAGCCTTAAATAACGACAAACATTTGACCTACGATCCTAAAATAAATCCTTGAAGTTTCTGGAAGACACATTGAAGGAAAACTGTTATAGCCCATGGAACTATAGTTACAGTTTTTAGCCACCATGTCCTCTAACCAAACCAGGGTCTTCTGAAAGAGCAGCCACTGGCTCTTAACTGGTGAGCCATCTCTCCAGCCCCCATAAATATGCTATAATATACAACCTTCATTCCCTTGTTCCACAGGTACTTGGCCACCTCATAATGCAAAATGCATGCATTCAGTTTGACATCAAAAAGTTCCCATAGTTTTAAACTATTTAATCACTTTAAGTGTTGCAATATTATTTTAAAGTCTTAAGTGTTGAATCTCTTCTGAGACTCAGGTAGTCTCTTAATTGTGAACCCCCATACAATCTAAAAAAATATTACATACTTTTAACATGTAATTACGCAGGATAAATATTGCTCTTCCAAATGGGAAGAATACCACAGCACATCATGATAAGACCAAGGCAAGACTGAAACCCAACAGGGAAAACACCACATCCTGCAGCTCCATGTCCAGCATCCTGGACTCATGATGGAATCACTGGACTCCAAAGGGATTGGCTAGCCTCACCCCTTCAGCTCTACCACATCCAACACATATAGCCTCTCTCAGACTGACTCTACTTCATGCCTGGAGCTTTCTTTTTTCAATTTTTAAAAAACTTGTTTGACAGTTTTATATATTTATATGGTAAATTTTAGTTATCTTCACCTCCTGCTCCATTTCCCACTCTTATCCCTTATCCTCTGGAACCCTTCCTCTCAACAAGTGCCCCTCTTTCACATCTTTTTCTGTATGGCCCACTGATTTCTATTAGAGGTTTCTGCTGGAGAATGGGTGAAAAGATAATTACTGGAGCAAAGGAAACTAATCAGTGCCTACACCACTGAAGAAAATGATATTCACTCACCCTAAGAACCATTAATTGCCAGTAGTCCCCCTGGAAGGAGTGGGACCTCATGGGACCCTCTCCCATCTCTGATGAAATGCTGAGGAGCCCAACCTTGTGCAAGTCTTGTGCTGATCCACAAAGCATGCAGCTTTATTGGCCATTCTATGATTCTGGCATCTCTGACATCCTGGGGTCTCTATTACAACTTAGGCTTCGTCTTCACAACTTCACAAAATGGCCTCTCAGGGCCTCCTTTTAGGGATTCTGACCCTGCCACACATTGCCTGGTCTTGACAGTTCTCTGAAACTGTGGAGCAAGAATCCATGACCCCCTTGATCTTAGAACTTTTATGCCTGTAAAACCAGAACCATGTGGACAGTGTTGCCAGGTTCTGCTGCCAGCTCCACATGGAGCCTGGAACCTTTGGATCACAGTTGCAGCAGTCTCTGTGTGCTGACCCTAAGCAATTGCTGTCTAAGAACAGGAATCCCCTTTGTCATTTTCACAAGCTGGAGTCTTTTTAAAAAATGTTTTGTTTAGCTGGGTATGGTGGTGCATGCCTTTAATCCCAGCGCTTGGAAGGCAGAGGCTGGCGGATCTCTGTGAGTTTGAGGCCAGCCTGGTCTACATAGTGAGTTCCAGGACAGCTGGGGCTACAGGGAGACCCTGTCTCAAAAACACAGAAAAAAAGAAAGATAACAGAACAGATAAATATTGTAAGGATGCATTCTATAAATGGATTTGTTGATTAGGCATATCCTCTGAGGAAATTAGAACTGAACTGCCTGGAGACAGAGCCCACGACAGATCGTGTCTTTGTAAATGACCCTATAAGCTTTGTTGGCAAGCCCAAATAAATGTTCTTATTCCCCAAACTGATACTTAAGAGAAACATTATGATGGTTTAGGTAGAACCATGCTCCTCTCTGGAATCCCAGGGAAAATTTGGTGTGACATGATGGAAATACTATTCTGTCCAAAATAGTATGAAAAATTATGGTTGTAAGGAAAAATGAACCATCCTTGCCAGAAACCTTTCGTGCTTGGGACGTTTATTTTTTCATCTCTCTTTATTAAAGACGTATTTTTAGAGAAATGTTATTGTTTTATGTGTATGAGTGTTACATCTGCACGTATGTATGTGAACCTGTGTCATACAATACCCAGGGAGGCTAGAAGAGGGCATTGGATATCCTGGAACTGGAGTTTCAAACAGTTATTAGCCACCTTTTGGGTGCTGAGAATTGAACCCAGGTCCTCTGTGAGAGGAGCCAATGCTCTTAAGTGCTGAGCCATCTCTCCAGCCAAAAATATATAATTTTACATTTAATTTTGTGTATGTCTGTGTTTGTGTATCTGCATATGAGTGTAGTGCCCATGGAGGCAAGCAGAGGGAGTGGAATCCTCTAGAACT
>NW_008330278.1:0-345 GCF_000622305.1 Nannospalax galili | reverse complement strand
AGGATGGACCAAAAAGCATATGTGTCTAACGAGATTACGTATCTTCCCCTCACTGTCAGTATCACCCCAGGTTCACAAAGAGATATCAGTGATAGATGAGGTACTGTGGCCCAATCCCAGGGCCTTTCAAACCTGTTCTTATTGGAGCAGGATATGCTTATGATCCCCACACCTGAGTCTTCACCTCTGGGGACAGGATGGTTAACAGTGGTGTTGCTAGCGGTTAGGACAAAGCTTATGGGAGAAACTAAATTCACCTTGGTCAGTCCTTCTTGCAATCTTGTTCTTTCAAATTCATAATATTGACCAGCAGGGGCTGCTTAGGGCACTGATGTCTTCAGGGAT
>NW_008330277.1:0-1431 GCF_000622305.1 Nannospalax galili | reverse complement strand
GCTTCGCCCCGGAGCCGCGGGGGCCCGGCCAGCGTCCGGGGACTGCGCGGGTGGCGAGCGGGCCGGGCCGGAGCGCGCCTAGAACTTTGCGGCCGCAGCTCCGGGCGGGGGGCGCCCGCGAGGCCGCCCGGCTCCGCACTTTCCCTTTCCCCGCCTCCCTGTCTCCCTCCTCCGTCTCCGGGAAGCGCCATATTGATCCCCGCGCCTTCCCAGTCCGGTCCCCGCCGCGCGCCCCGCGCGCCCCAGGCCCCTCACCTTGGTCGGTCACGGCCTTCCGGTAGCGGGTCACCGCCTGCTGGATGAGGCTGAAAACTTTCACGTGGCCGTCGCCGCACGGCACGACCACCCGGGTCCTCCCGAAGCACACGGTCACTTTCATGCCGCCGTCCCTCGCTGACCGCGGCCCGAGCGGTGCCGGGCCGGACGGCTGCACGCGGGGCGCCGAGGGGCCGCTGCTGGGCGGCTAGGGGAAGGGGCGGGCGGCGGCGCGGGGCCGCTCGGCTACCATGCCCCGCCCGGCCGCCCTCGCCGGCTCTCTTGTCCCTCCCGCTGCGCCCGCAGCCTCTGGCCACCTGTTCGGCGTCTCGGCGTCTCGGCGTCTCGGCGCGCTCGGCGGCTGCCCGAGGCTGTGTGGCGCTCGCTCCCAGAAGGGGCTACGGGGAGGGGAAGGCGACGAAGGAAGGAGGAGCAGCGGCGGAGTCGAGAGCACAGCACCGCGCGCAGGCGGCGGGAGGAGGCGCAGGGCGGGGCGCACCGAGGCCTCCACCGCTGCCCCACCGCCTGGTTCCGGGCACCGCGCTGCGCCTCGGGACCCTGGCCGCGCCACGAGTCCCGGCCCACGGCGGACAAGCTGGGCGGGCAGTCTGCGGGGCGCGCCCTCCTCCAGCCAACTTGCCGCGGGGCTGCTGCGGGAGCCCGACTCGGGGACGCCCCATCCACGCCCCCAAGAGAGCTCCACCGGGGCCTCCTCCCTTTCTTTGTCACTTTTATCCCTCGCCCGGGATTCGTGGGTTTCCAGCGCAGTCGCGTCTGGAGAAAGCAGTTTAGGTACGGCGACGCCTTTAGAGCCCAGCAGCCACTGAGTCGTCCCCGGAGGATGGGGACCTGGCTGTGGGCGATGCTCCAGGTCCCTCCCCACCCGCCGCATGGCAGGGGTTCTTCCCTAGCAGCCTCGCTCCGCTGCAAGGCCGGGCAGCATTGTTCTGAAAGAGAGATTAATCGGCTGCCCCCGGAAGAGGTTGGTGACGCTTTGATGCGCTGGTACTTTCTCTTGAGGCCACTATTTACCTTAAAGTTTCCTCTTGACCCCTTGGTGACCCACTTGCTTAAATAAGTAGAACTTAAAACAGCAGTTTAGACACATTTATTTCCTGAAAATTTTGCAACCTGAGCAACTTTACAGAAAATTCAATCCGAATGTGCTCGGGTCCC
>NW_008330276.1:0-327 GCF_000622305.1 Nannospalax galili | reverse complement strand
GTGGCACATATGCGCCCACACTCACACACATAATATACAACCTCTCCATATGCAGTAATACCAAATAAAAGTTTTAAATAGAAGTAAATATAAATTATCTTTAAGCCTCTGTTCATAGATAACTGCTGTTAAGATTTTTTTGGCTACTTTTCCAATATATTCATAAAGCCACACACACCTTTATTTAAAAAACAAATACAGGGGCTGGAAAGATGTCTCAGTGGTTAAGAGCATTGACTCCTTTTGCAGAGGACACAGGTATGGTTCCTAGCACCTACATGGTGGATAACAACCATCTGTAACCTAGTTCCAGGTGACCTGACACCC
>NW_008330275.1:0-749 GCF_000622305.1 Nannospalax galili | reverse complement strand
TTGTGCAAGCACGCCATGTTTTAATCATCTGTTCATCAACTGGTGGACAGCGAATTATTTCTACTCCTGTCTATTGTGAATAGAGCAGCCGTGAACATGGGTGAGCAGGTGTCTCTGTGGTAAGAGATAGAGGCCTTTGTGTGTATGCCCAGTATCGCTGAATCATGTGGTAGATCTAGTTCTAGCTTTTTGAGGAACCTCCCTACTGATTTCTATTGCGGTTACCACCCGTTCGCAACCCCATTAACAGTGAACAAGGGCTCCCCTAGCTACAGAACCTCACCAGCATTTGTGATCGTCTGTTTGTTAGATCTTGTCCATTCTGACTGGGGTAAGATGCAATCTCAAAGTAGTTTTAATTTTCATTTCCCTGAAGGCTAAAGGCTAAAGATGTTGAACATTCAAAAAATTATCTCTGAGCCATTTGCATTTCATCTTATAAGAATGCCGTTTAGTTCCTTGCCCCAATTTTTAATTGGGTTGTTGTTGTCGGTGGTGGTGGTGGTGGTGGTGGTTTTGATGTTTAGTTTCGTTGAGTTCTTCATAGATTCTAAATACTAACCCCCTACAGGCACAGGTAAATGGATGGAACTGGAAACAACCATCCTGAGAGAGTTAACCCTGATCTAGAAAGACAAATGTCACATGGTTCTCCATTAGTGGATAGTGGCTTTGAATCTTTGTCCATGTGTGTTTCATCTGGAAAATCCAGAGAGGTCAGAAAACTAGTCAGGAGTCATGGGGGGGGG
>NW_008330274.1:0-498 GCF_000622305.1 Nannospalax galili | reverse complement strand
TGATCCAAATTTTATAAAAACAGTACTGCAAGTCTATAAAATGCAGATTAACCCCAACTCAACTTCAATACCCCACTATCTCCAACAGGCAGGTCAAAAGGACAAAATTAATAGAGATAAATCTCAATTAAATCATATTTTATATCAAATGGACCTAACATACAGCTACAGAGTACACTGGTACAATAGTGTTACGACAATTAAACCATTATTAACTATTCCTTACTGCATCTGAGGCCTACACTCTACAAAGAAAAATCTATGACTCCTACTGTAAAATTCATGATCAGGAAAGTTATAGGTCCAAGGTTAGAGCCAGTCATTATTATTTTTCTATATAGTCATATTCTTAAATTGTATTCAAAATATATGTATATGATTATACCAACATGCCTTAACTGTCTCAATCATGGTTAGAGAAGCTTCTTTTTGAAATGAGCAATAGTCATTCCAGAGATACATAACTAATCAAAGTGCTATGGAGAATAGACTGAGTGC
>NW_008330273.1:0-496 GCF_000622305.1 Nannospalax galili | reverse complement strand
AGAAGGAACATTGAAATGCAAATGAACTCAGAATCCATGAATAAAATTCAGCCACCAAAACCAAAGGAAAACCTTTCCTAAACATGGTGACACATTGATAAATGTAGGAACCAAGAATGGCATGCCCTAGGATGAGATAAGCCTAATACTTTTTTTTTGGTGTTTTTGAGACAGGGTCTCCCCATAGCCTCAGCTGTCCTGGAACTCACTATGTAGACCAGGCTGGTCTTGAACTCAGAGATCCACCTGCCTCTGCCTCCCAAGTGCTGGGACTACAGGCATGTGCCACCATGCCTGGCGAGCCTAATACTTTTTACATCTAGGCTAAGTTCTCTGCTACAGGAAGGGGCACTGAAAACAGTAGCTCTGATATTCCTGTCTTGTAGAGCATGAAAGACTAGCAGGAGAAAAGTGGCCACGTCAAAAGTATAGGCTCCTTGCTCTGGGGGAAAGCATCTTGGTCAACAACCCTTACCTCATCTCCCTGTCCTGAACA
>NW_008330272.1:0-334 GCF_000622305.1 Nannospalax galili | reverse complement strand
ACAAGTTTGTGAGTTTAAACAGTGTGAGGAGCGATGGTGAAGCCAGCATCGGGAGGGAAGAGTGCGACAGCGCCTCCCAGTGCCCCGCACAAGGGATGAGTCAGCCCAACTGCAGATCCCCGGGCGCTTCTGGCTCTGGCTGATCTGTCCCCCTACCCACACCCCACGCCCGTTGGCCAGCCCTGTTCCATGGCGTTACCCACCTTGTCCTCCTGAGACCAGCCAACAGCCTCCGCGTGCTTCAGTCACCGCACCACCAAGATCACCAGGTACACTTACTGCCAGGGCCTAGCAGGGCCCGTTGCGGGGTGCAGGCTTGTCACCCTGCACACTT
>NW_008330271.1:0-459 GCF_000622305.1 Nannospalax galili | reverse complement strand
GTGTGTGTGTGTGTGTGTGTATGTGTGTGTGTGTGTGTGTGTGTACATGTGGAGATCAGCAGAGGACAACTTTCAGGAGCTGGTCCTCTCCATCGTCATCTGGATCCCACAGATCAGATACAGGTTATCAGGTTTGTCTGAAAATGCTGCACCCTCTGAGCTACGTCACTGCCCAAGAGATTTTCTGTTGTATTTTTTTTAATGTAAACTAGATTTGATTTTATTATTTTATTATCCCCAGCTGTCCTGGAACTCACTATGTGGACCAGGCTGGCTTTGAACTCACAGAGATCCGTCTGCCTCTGCCTTCCAAGTGCTGGGATTAAAGGTGTGCACCACCACGCCCAGCTTCTATTCTATTTTTAAGTGAATCTTCTAGATCTGGTGTCTTTTTCATACTTATAGAATATCTCAGAATAGTCACACAATAAGTATTAAAAAAGCATAGTTAGCTAGTGC
>NW_008330270.1:2136-3051 GCF_000622305.1 Nannospalax galili | reverse complement strand
GACATTTTAAATTCTGAAACGTCCAAGGACTCAGAGGAAAAGACAGTTAGTTGTGAAAGAGGAGATGACCTAAAACTAAAAGTAGCTAAAGCTAACCATGCTGTAGCTAGGAAATACTCCTTGCTAGAACTGTTAAAACTAGAAAAAACTTACAAGCAAGCAAGCAGAGAGCCCCTGGCCATGTGCCTTGTGAGAGTTTGGGATAAGGGAGCAAATAATGACAGTCTAAGTCCTTCAGAAGCTTCACAGCTGAGTTATATAACCATCCATCCGTCCTTGCGATATAGGCTGTTCAACCTAGGCCAATGCAGGGAGGATCTGGTTGAAGGCATTAAAGATACATGGTTGTCACCAAGGGAGACTAACATGATTAGCAGGGGATGGAGGACTATAAAGGAGGGGCAGGCATTAGAAGTGAAGCAGGCATTACTGAGAGAATTCCGTATGAGAAAGGCAATATGTAATAATCAGTTCACTGGGCCATATAACATGTGTTCACAAGAGATACAAAGACAGCTTAATTCCCCTGGGACATCTAAAACAGTATGGACCTTTAATGATTTTGCTAAACCCTTGAATGGGACAGGAACTTTGTGAAGTGTAGAGGCTTTAGCAGATCTGAATGATTATAACAAGAATGTAAAACGTGTCTGTAGAGAAACAGACCACCCACAAGGAGATATAAAATGGACCAGACAGAAAAAATGGTCCCATTTGTGTTACTCAAAGACAATCATGGCAAGACTTATGTCGAGCCCAATTCCCAGAGAAAATAATTGATAGAAAACCAAATTTGGTACTAAAGAGTTTCTGAAAGGCTTGAAATCCAGAAGAGTTTACAGAAGGTGTTCAAAGGATAAAGACAACCCCGGGGTTGGTTAAAATCCCCAAAGATTCAAAAAGGGGCATTCCTCT
>NW_008330270.1:0-773 GCF_000622305.1 Nannospalax galili | reverse complement strand
TGGATGAAAGTGATGGGGTGTGTCCCAGTGGGCCTGCTTCCTCCCAGGGATTGTGCCTGCTGTGGAGAATTGAGTGCGGAGAGTTAGCCATGAATTGTGGCTCCATTGGGGACCAACTTGGACTGAAGTAGTGGCATGGAAAGAAGGCCCTGGTGTCTCACCTGCATGGATGTGAGGGGCCTATTTAAACATGGGGGGAGACTATGCACCCAGGATGAGTATGGAAAAGCTAACAGAGACTGAGGGCAGGCACAGAAGTGTCCTGGAATGGCTGACAACCCCCGCAGAGTTGGGTGCCAGGTGTTGTGTGTTTTTCTGTTTGTAAGTTTCTCCCTTCCCCCCTAAAAGATATCAACTACGGAAAATTCAGATGAAGTTATGTTATATGGTTTTTCTAATAACACCAGAGGGAAGGGACCCTAGAAAACTCGGGCGAAATATGTTAACTTCCTATATTTTTCATACTAGCTGCAAACATGCATTGTGTCACCATTACAGGTAGGTATGCAACTGCGGATTCTGTAATTAATATTTCCATATTTTTATGATCTTTCTGCTCCTGCAAAAAGAAATTATCAAGATGTATTCTCCATAGACATTTTTCAACTTTTCAAAATGGGGACCAGCTTCCTTATCAGCCATTTCTTTCTGTTAGATTCTCTTTTTATTTGCATTGTTTCACCAGTATATTAAATCTGTTCCAATCAGTTCACCAGCCTTCAACATTTTCTCGCTCTCTTTTTAGCCATATTTGGACTATGAGGCATATTGAG
>NW_008330269.1:0-239 GCF_000622305.1 Nannospalax galili | reverse complement strand
AGAGTGGCATGATTATGGGTGGTAGAGGGACCAATGCCCATAGGTCCACAGAAAGGGAGAGAGTAATCAGGTTGAGCAAAATTACCCATCGGATGAGTGGTCCTTTGAAGGCTCCCATTCCTCCATGGCAGGGCAAATGTCACGTGCCAGGACCCAGATAGGGGTGGTGGCATCCTGTGGGAAAACATAAGCATATCCTTGCCCATGTGTTAGCAATGGGGCGGGTTTTTGCCACTGTG
>NW_008330268.1:0-501 GCF_000622305.1 Nannospalax galili | reverse complement strand
TTCCTTGTCTTAACATCCTCTATGTCTTAACACTCCTATATCTTAACACTCGTCTTAACTGATATGTGAAGTGTGTTATCTCCTCAGGAGGAAAGGGACCATTGACACTATTTTGAGTGCACTTAAATATTTGCAAGAACTTTCAAATAGTTGCCAGATATAGAAGCTACTATAATTACTGCAGATAACCAGCCTGTTCTGGTTGGCTTTGAGATTTTTCTTGAGGGTTAGATTTAGATACTGAAAACAGAAGCTCTCTTAGATACTGAAAACAATGGAACTCTCTCTTTGTCTGTCTGTCTGTCTATCTCTCTGTCCCCCCAATCTGTCTGTAGAAAAAATATATTAAATTATGTATAGTGAAAATACATGCTTTATATATAATTTAATAGATTTTTGAGTTATAGACCAGCCATTATAACAAGCAAGTAAACTTTAAACATTTTTCCATATTAGTTCATAATGAAGGTTTTTGGAAGGTGAGACACGTTTCATCTACTC
>NW_008330267.1:0-350 GCF_000622305.1 Nannospalax galili | reverse complement strand
ATGGAAGTAAAATTCAGTTTTAATCACATTATGTCAAGTTTATGTATGCTGTCAACATGACTTATCAGTGTTGATGGATATATTTATCACCTGCTGGGATAGAGTTAGTCATTCTTCATTTCAAACTGAAACTAGTCATCAGGAGAGATGAGGAAGGAGACTTCATACTCATTGAAGGAAAAACTGCCAAGAGGATATTGTAATCGTAAACATATAGGCACCAAATACACAGGCACCCAATTTCATCTTCTGGTATAATTTCGAACTTCTTTCTTTAATGTCTTAAAATTGTTATTAGACATGTCTTTCACTTCTTTAGTTAGACTTATTGTAGAAGAATATATGTATAT
>NW_008330266.1:511-2444 GCF_000622305.1 Nannospalax galili | reverse complement strand
AGATCTTGGGCTGAGCTACTTTTCGCACAGCTGTGACCAAATACTTGACACAGGCAGTTTAAGGGAGGTAGACTCTCTTTCGGTACCATATGAAGGGGCACAGTCCATCATGGCTGGTGGTGGCTCTGCTAGTGGCGTTACATCTTCAGTCAGAAAGCAGAGCTATACAGAAGTTGGGCTGGGCTACCAAACCTCAAGGCCTGACCCTACTATCTCCCTTCTTCCCACAAGGCTCCAATGCCTAAAGGTTCCACAACCTTCCCAGAGAGCACCACCAGCTGGGGACCAAGTGTTCAAGTGTTCAAACACACGCAACCTGGGGAACATTCCACATTCAAACCACAATAATCTCCCTGTGTGGGATTCAGGGAGGACCAAGGTGTGGAGAGCATTGGTGCAGCGATGTGACGGAAGCCAGTAGACAGAGTGTTTGTTAGAGAGAGTGAGGAATGTGATCAAGCTGTTAGTCCCAGAGTATTCTCCCAAAGAGAGGACAGTGAGGAAAACCTAGAGCTGGAGATGGAAGGCCAGAGACAGCGGAGGGACAGGCTGCCTCAGCCGACTGAGTGTAAAGCTGTTTCCTCTCCTCCTTCGGTGTGGAGGGAACAGGTAAACGGATTAGAATGGACAAGTGGACCATCCGCTAAGTAAACTAGACTCTAGAACAGGCTGAGAAGGCCTCACAAAGGAAAGTCTGTCAACTTAGCTCCTAAGTATGTGCAGGAATTGAATGGGGACGGGAGAGAATATTTCATGACTCAGAGAATGCATAGCAAAGATCTAGAATCCAGGATGGTTTGTTGTCAGAGAGCAGGCTTCAGAGCCGTGAAGGAACTTAGAGTCCGACCCACTGTACAGGCGTGAAGCGTGGAGTGTCTCGAAGATCAAATGCTTGCTGTTCTGCACCAAGGACTATCAACCTGGCATGACTCTGTACCCCAAGGGACACTAGGCAGCTGCAACCACTGTTTTTTTTAGTGTTGCTATGGACTACGGTACTATTAGCAGGTGGTCAGAAAGGTAAAGGATTCTCCTAAAATCTCCCAAAATGTCCAAGATGCCCCATCATACGGAATTACTCAAATGCTAAATGCCGGGGATGCTGAGGCTGAGCCCCGTTGCAGACTCCCTTCTCTGCACATCAGGCCTCAGCAGCTGCAATAGTTGGTTGTCTTTTCGTCTTTATGGGTGGGTGACTGACCCCTCCTCATCTCCCACTGTCTTTAGTCTAGATATTCAGTAGAAAAGAATTTCAGTATCCCAGTCGGTGAATGCTGGGTGAGGGAGAGTGTTGTGAGTCTGCTTTGCTCAGTTTCCAGGATTCCATCATATCCCCCGTAGGCTTTTCCTGCTGTTTTCCCATATCTGGTTATGGTTACAACAACCAGCAGTATGTTGACACACAGGCTAGTGCCCTTTAATGGGATCTCATGTGCTTCAGAGCTAGGGTGCATTTTTTTAGTCTCACTCAAGTGACAGAGAAGGTCTAAGCAGAATGAACCCAGAAGAAGTTTGATTAGGAAACAGTGGCGTGTGAGAGCCATGCACCCCATCACCAAAACAAGGAGAAAGAATTAGGAGCACAGAAATCCTGCTTTCTTCCAGAGTGAGGATGGGGAATTAGAGAGAAAGCCTCATGTTACTGGCTTGTGAAGGGGGTGATGTCCCTCAGAAGTGGCTCTATCCCTCTCTTCCAGTGTTACATGTTCCACATGTATGTGGGGGTACGCGCTGGAGGGGCATTGGAGATGAAATCGAAGACCCCGCGGGAGATGAGTATGAGATCTACCGCATCATCTTCGACATCACCTTCTTCTTCTTCGTGATTGTCATCCTCTTGGCCATCATACAAGGTAAGCCTCACCTGGCTGTGGCTCCTGGCCATCGAGAACTCAAGCCGCCTGCTGCTGAAGCCAGAATGCAAGGTGGGCTA
>NW_008330265.1:0-446 GCF_000622305.1 Nannospalax galili | reverse complement strand
AACCATTACTGATCATTGGTGAGATATGTGCTGCCTGTCAGTGTTCCAGGAACCCTCGCCATGTGTGTAGTCTACCACTGGCTTCTGGTAGGGAGCGTCCCCTCTTCTACTTCGTGATGGTCCCACCAGTTCCACCTCTAACCCAGATGCAGACTCACCTGAGCTGCTCTTGAGTTTGTTATAATAGTAGCAATTGTAGGTGCTGTTCTCTCTTTGGGGAGACTTAAGATAAATTGTGTTGTACTTTGTAAGTGGTATTTCTTTAGTTGGTGATGTGAAGACTCTGTGATACACCTCATATCCCGGAATTAACACTTCTTCTTCATCAGGGAACTTTGAGAACTCTTTGATTTCAACACCCAAACAGGTGTCAATAACAAACAACGTTCCACCATGTTTTAGAAAACGTTCAGCTTCGCTTTTACTCAAAGATGTTGAAGTAAACT
>NW_008330264.1:0-808 GCF_000622305.1 Nannospalax galili | reverse complement strand
CTCTCCCATCCGTGGCCCCGCCCCCAGAAGCCCCGCCCCCGGAGGCCAGGGTAGGGTGCCGGCTGGCCCAGCTGGCCCCGCGCCCTTTGCCCTGGGTCCTTGGTTGGAATGGACCGGGCACCGTGGGACACGGCAGAGTGGTGGCCCTGGGGCGCTCGGAGGCGAAGATGGCGTCAGGCAAGCGCGCTCCACGCACCGGGCTGCTGGAACTGCGCACCCGGGCGGGCTCGGGGGTGGCGGCGAGCGGTGGCAGCGAGTGCTGCTCAGCCTGGCCTAGGACGTGCTGACCGTGATCCCCGCCTCCCCGCCGACGGCGAGCCCGGCCTGGAGCCGGAGCCCGTGCAGTTCAACGGTACGACTAAACCCGGCGCTGCCGCTCCAGTGGCGCCGCGTGACGGTGCGCAAGGCCGATGCCTGTGGGCTGGGCATCAGCATCAAAGGTAGGTGCGGGCACCGAGGGCACGGGGGTAGTGGTGTCTGTGCTGCTGCTGAGCGCTCGGGGGTCACCGGGGCTGGCTGCACACATAGTACCGGATAACTGAAGGCCTTCTGTCTGGGGTTGAGTGGAGTCTAAAGGCAGGAACAGAGAGCACGTGAGGAGTTGGAGGTCTCCTAGGGGGCATGGAAGGCACAAGTGTGGAGGGGGGAGGGAGCAAGGACATGGGTGCATAGTTCTGTGTGGAGGCATGGGGTAGCTATAGGCAAGTACAAGGGGGTCCCCAGGAAAGCAGCCGGGGTGAAAGGGGATTGAGGCCTAGGACACAACTAGGGTAAGCAGGGGGATGTCCTGAGACACAAGCTAGATGCA
>NW_008330263.1:0-970 GCF_000622305.1 Nannospalax galili | reverse complement strand
ATGATGAGAACATGTCACTTTTTAAATAAATATAAATTCAAAAATTCTAATCCAAACTAAGATTTTGCTAAAAATACAATTTAAACATTTTGTCCTTCTTCCAGAATTTTTAGTTTATTTAGTAATCTATTAAAGAAACAAAATATGTCATTAAAAACATCAAACCAATTCTTATTTACTTAAAGGATGAGTACACTGATATATGTCATCGTATTGGGATATATGCCATCCAGGTTACATTTGTGAAGGACATAAGGCTACAGTGGGCACTGTCCATGGGGGCACGTGTTTCTTTGTAGGCTGACTCCTTATCTGTTGTCACTTCTATTATTGATTTATTTACTTACTATTTATTGAGACAGGGTCTCCTTGTAGCCCCAGCTGGCCTGGAACTCACTATGTCAACCAGGCTAACCTCAATCTCACAGAGACTTGCCTACCACAGCCTCCAGAGTGCTGGAATCCAAGGTGTGCTCCATGATGGCTGGCAGCTTCTTAAATGATTTAGAAGTGTTACATCCATAATAATATGACAAGAAAAAAGTAACTATAAACTTGCTCAGATTTCAGTTTGCAATTGTTCACCATCATCCAGGTTGAGGGGCCAAATGAATCTACATCTTCATTGTTAAAGGGAATGGCTGCTTGATAAGGTTGTGCATATAGTCTGTTCAACAGCACCCAGTCAGCCCTTATACAGTGTCAAAAATGGACAAAATATTAATGTTTAAAATATTATTTAGATAATGCCACAGATACAATGCTTCTCAGAATAACTCAAGAAGATGTACAAGAAAGAATGGTTTTACATTATTAAATTAAACAACATAAGTCCAATGGATTTGAAAAGCTCAAAAGGAATGTTGACTATTTCTAGGGTCTTTACATTTTTACTAAAGTGTTTTAAGGATAACAAAACCTCGTAATATGAAATATTAGACATACTTAAAGAATATAAATTTAAATATTA
>NW_008330262.1:0-324 GCF_000622305.1 Nannospalax galili | reverse complement strand
AGAAAAATTGCCTATTCTTTTACGAAGACTAAAAGTGATTTAAAAAGCCCTCAAAGATAAATGGCAACAAAATAATAAATATACTGAAATGAAGAAAATAATCATATACTCAAAGATAAAAATCATTCAGGAAGTAATAGCAAAAGGGAGAGAAGAAAGATAAATTGGAAAATTGGTTACACAATAAATAAAAAGAGCTGGTTATTCCTGTTCCCATGAGGAAAACAATTTTCTCAAATATATACACCACCCTGTAAATATTAAAATCAAAGCATTAAAGGGAAAATGGGCAAAGGCAGTATTACACGTCTATGGTAAAACAGA
>NW_008330261.1:0-1083 GCF_000622305.1 Nannospalax galili | reverse complement strand
CAGTATGTTGGTTGACTGTCTCCCATATGTTTATTCCAATACATGCATATTTTATCAGAATTCAGCAGTTTTGTATTACATCTCCCAGAATAATAGAAAATGACACCTCCTTGACTTTGTAGTCAAAAAATTATAGCTACAAGATAAAATGGAGAGTTCCAAAAGGGCTGTACCTCCGTTTCTTTTCTCAGTTGCATCTTGAATACTATGTGTATATTCACTCATTTGCTGATGAAAAAATAAAACCAAATTTCATCTTTAAAAATAAATAAGTTATACGTAATATTGCACTAAACACTAAAATACCAAATGTTATTCAATGTCTTTGGCACCTAGCAAATGTGCTCATTTTTTTCATTTTTACTTAACATTGATTGTACTTGGTCTAATATGGTCCAAAAAAGGTTATAAAAATAGCAAAGAAGCTAAGAAAAAAGAAATAGCAACTGGTACTACTCTTTGTGCAGAAAGTCATAATTTGAAAAACAATTACAAAAACTAGTAAGGGAATCCAGTAAGTCCTAAGAATATGGCATAAATATAAAAAATCAATTACACTTTATATACCTTAAATAAACAATTTTGAAATTTTAAATGAAATTTTATTAGTCAATTCCATTTCTATCATCATCAATAAGAGATAGTGCACTGAGAAAGACATAATATGACTTTTGTGGTATCGCTGCAGAAAATACACATCCTAAATCTAATTATGAAGAGGCATAAGGCAAATTCATATTTATAGGCAATCTAGAAAACAATTAGTCATATTACTTGATAATATCAAGACTAATAAATCAAAATGCTGAGGAGCTATTACAGGTTAGAGAAGATCAAATTCCTATGAGAACTAAATGTGATGCATGGTCATGAACTGAATCCTGGGCCAAGAAACATTAGCTATGCAGGACATTACTTGGATAATTGACTAAACTTGAAAGTAGACTGTGAATTAGATAATAGAATTGTATCAGAGTTACATTTCCTGATTTTGATTATTATGCCACATTACTTCAAGCTAATAACTTTTTATTAGCAACTACACACTAAATAAATTGAAGGACACAATTTACACTCTCTAAT
>NW_008330260.1:652-859 GCF_000622305.1 Nannospalax galili | reverse complement strand
ATGGCACTGTTTTGGGAGGTTTTAGAATGTGTGGCTTTCTTGGAGGAAGCACATCACTGGGGGAGTGCTTAGGGAGTTCTGAAGCCTTGCTGGATCTCCAGTTTCTCTCTTGCTTCCTGTGCCTGTGTAATGATGTGAGAGCTTAGCTTCTGCTGCTCCTGCTCCAGCCACCTCCAGCCACCATGCCTCCCTGCCATGATGGACTGT
>NW_008330260.1:0-281 GCF_000622305.1 Nannospalax galili | reverse complement strand
AAGGAATGATTATACACAGGGGTGATGGAAAGAAATTCAATGAAAGTATAACTGTGCAAATGCACAGCTATTTCAAGAATGTGAACAGAAATAAAAATGACAGGATTCAATACATATCTTTCATTAATAACTTTAAATATCAATGGACTGAACTCCCCAGTTAAAAGACACAGACTAATTGAATGGGCTAAGAAAGAAAGCCCATCTTTTTGTTGTATGCAAGAAACCCATCTCACTTTCAAGGACCAGTGCTACCTTTACCAGGTGAAAGGATGGAAAAA
>NW_008330259.1:0-269 GCF_000622305.1 Nannospalax galili | reverse complement strand
CCTCCTAAGAAGCTGGTATTACAAGCCTGTGCCACCAGGCCTATATAGTCCGGGTTCTTTATTTTTGAACATCTAGACCACATAATGCATGTCTTATTCTGTCGCACTGCAGGTGCCAGTTCTAGATTGGCTTCAATTGATTGTTCTCACGTTTTCTTACTTGTGTTCCTAGTGATCTTTGATTGAATGCCAGATGTTAGAAATTCTGCTTTGTTAGGTATGATGTTTTTGTATTACTATGAATATTCTTGAGCTTTGTTGGAAGATGT
>NW_008330258.1:0-545 GCF_000622305.1 Nannospalax galili | reverse complement strand
AGTTCAAAACATAGCCTTAGCTGTATCCTGAGACCTAGAACTAACCCAGGTGCTAGCTATAGCCCTAAAACATGGCCCTAAACCTAGTCATGGGCCTATAATTAACCCTAACCATAATCCCAGCCCTAGCCCTCATCCTAGCACTAATCCTATTCCTCACCCTAGAAATACTGCTAGCCCTTGCCCTAAATTTAACCCTAGCCATAGCCCAAACTTTGCCTTAGCTATAACCTTATCACTAGCTCTAGATTAACGTTTACCATAAAAATAGCCCTTGCCCTAAACCTGTAAGGGTTATGGATAATCCTAGGGCTTGATTTAGGCCTAGTTTAGGCCAAGGGATAGTGTCAGGGTTACAATTAGGTTTAGGGGTAGACTTAGGTCTAGGGTAAAGGCTAGGGCTAACTTTAGGGTTAGGGTTTAGGGTAATTGCTAGTGTTAGAGTTAATGTTAGAGTTAAGGCTAGGGTTAGGGATAGGGCTAGGATTAGGGCTAGGGCTAGGCTTAGGTCTAGGGCTGGGTGAGGTTTATAATTAGGGTTAGGG
>NW_008330257.1:0-353 GCF_000622305.1 Nannospalax galili | reverse complement strand
TTATTTTATTTTATTTTATTTTATTTTATTTTATTTTATTTTATTTTATTACTATTTTAGTTTGACAGGGTCTCATGTAGCCCAGGCTGGCTAGCCATGAACTCCCTATGTAGCTGAGGATAACCTTGAACTTCTGATTTTCCTGCCTTTACCTCCTAGGTCCAGGGATTATAGGCACACGTGTGCCACCATGCTCAATTTATGCTGTGGATGAATCCAGAGCTCCATGCTAGATGAGCACTATGCTAAGTGAGTCACATTGCTGGTCCCACTTCAGAAATTGTAATTAACTTTTATCCAAGTCCAATGTCATAGACAATTGTCACTGATCTCTTACTGAACCCAACCTGTCA
>NW_008330256.1:0-500 GCF_000622305.1 Nannospalax galili | reverse complement strand
ATGACACAATGGATAGTGGTGATGACACAATTGCGCAGAGTTGAGGACACAGTGAGCATTGTGATGTCACATAGGAACATTGTGATGTCATATTGTGACAGTGTGATGGCAAATTGGACAACTAACATGCATACTGGAGTATTGTGATGTCACAATAGAACATTGTGAAGTCAAATTGTAATATTGGGATGTCACATTCCAGCAATAGAATGGCACATGGGGCAACACTGTTGTGATGTCACATTTTGAAGTCATATTGTTACATTGTGATGGCATATTGGAGCAATATAATGTCACATGGTGCGATACTGTTGGCACATTGGAGCACTGTAATGTCAGAATGGAACATTGTGAAGTTATAGTGTAACATTGTGATTCCAAATTGGGGCAATATAATAGCACATGGGGCAATAGTTTTGGCATATTGGAGCATTGCGATGTCACATTCGAGCATTGTGGTGTCACAAGGGTACATTCAGAAGAAGTCATATTGTAACATT
>NW_008330255.1:0-464 GCF_000622305.1 Nannospalax galili | reverse complement strand
TCATTTTCCATTATTTTTCATGTGAAGATATATCACATCATGTTGTCTTCTATAGGAATTTTCTTAGGTAGGGGGTTAATAGTTTTAGAAATAAGATACTATGGCAGTACTTTTGTTGATCTTCTGAGTCAGAGGTTGGCAAACTTTCTATAAAGGATCAGACATTAGCAGTTTTAGGGTTTAAGAGAAAATGGTCTCTATCACAACTACTTAGCTGTTCTCACTATAGTATGAAAGCAGTCATCCACAGTACATGGGTAAGGTTTAAAGCTAGTGGCAGATTGGTTTAGTTTATGGGTTGTAGATGGTAACCTTTTCTTCTAAATTGTCTTGGTGGTGGAAAAGGAAGGGAAAAGGAGCAGGGATTTTGACTTGTACAGAGGCCTAGAATTATTCATCTTTTGTTTTAAATAAATATGAAGTGCTTACATTACAAAAGAAATGTTTGTATAACATTGACAGAA
>NW_008330254.1:0-316 GCF_000622305.1 Nannospalax galili | reverse complement strand
GTTAATTGTCAAGCAATCAACTTTCACAGTTCACAACAGTTTCTGAGAAATGACTAAAGCAGTTTTGTCACAAAGGAACAGTGAGATGGCAATTTCATTTGATGACAGAGAAGGTAAGGAGGAAGAGGGAGACACAATGTTTCTGAAAGCTGAAGAGGCTGACATATTCGTTCAGCAACATCTTATCAAACCTCTTGCCTGCTGGGAGCAGCTTAACATGTTTCCTAAGAGCACTCACTTAGAAACAGCACACCACTACAAACATGCCTTGATCATTGATTTCTTGGTTGTAAATGGTTCATAGTCACTGTTTTCA
>NW_008330253.1:0-359 GCF_000622305.1 Nannospalax galili | reverse complement strand
TCCTGTTGCCATGACTTTCCCACCTTGGCAGACTGTGCCTTTGAACTGTGAGTCAAAACTAACCTTTCTATCCTTAAGCTGCTTTTGTCAGGATGTTTTAAAATAACAACAGGAAAAGTACCTAGGATATTATCTATTTACTTGTCTACCAGGGGCTGGAGAAATGGCTCAGCTGTTAAGATCACTGGTTTCTCTCATAGAGGACCCAGGTTGTGTTCCCAGCACCCACATGGCAGCAAACAACTATCTCTAACTCCAGCTCCAGGGGATTTGATGCCCTCTTCTGACCTTGGCAGGCTTTCACAATGCTAGCACAAACACTCATACACATAAAGTAAAGCTTAATTAATTAAAATAAG
>NW_008330252.1:0-442 GCF_000622305.1 Nannospalax galili | reverse complement strand
AGAACCCCTTCACTCTCTTTTTTTCATCAGAGGAGCCAGCAGAATCAGTCAATGTGAGTGATTTGGAACAGAATTGCCAATTTCTCTGGTTATATAAATATAGAGGTACGTATTCTCAGAAAAATCAGTAACTAAATTTGACAGATTTAAAATATTACATCCCCCACCTCCAATATGTGTCATTATCCAGTCAAAGCACAGAGAAACAGAAATGATGGAACTTGTTCCTCTGATTAGGAGAGGGACTGTGAGGAGGGAGAGAGGTGAGAGGCAGAGGCACATGGCAGGCAGTGTGGCTGCAGGAGGAAACAACTCACAGCACAGGTCACATCTCCAGACACCTCTCTGAAGAGGAAAATTGTCCAGTGGGAAATTCTCATAAGAGTGAGATCTGGAGGTAAAATCTAAAGTAGAGTGTCTGTGAAATAACAGCACCTGAGAT
>NW_008330251.1:0-716 GCF_000622305.1 Nannospalax galili | reverse complement strand
AAAAGAGCTGGTTATTTCCATTCCCATGAGAAAAATAATTTTCTCAAATATTAGCACCAGCCTGTAAATATTAAAATCAATGAATTAAAAGAAAAATGGGGAAAGGCTGTATTACACGCCTATGGTAAAACAGAAACTGCAAGGCTATAAAGAAAACAATAAAGATATTGCTTGACTAGGTTAAGAAAATTTTAATCATTCAGCTTTGTGCATTCCTTTTACTATGATTACTGAAAAATTTGTATACTGAGAAATAGTGTGCAAATTCATGGTTTGATTTATGGTCTGCTGCTTTGCTGCTGTTGTAAGATTTCTAATTACAAATAAAGGTTGCAGAAGGCTGCTGAGAGAGAGAGAAGAAAGAAAGAAAGAAGATATTCGGGCTTACCTCTCCCGAGCTGGTCAGTCAACATCCTCTTCTAGAACTGCAACTGTGGTTTCTGATATAGTCATTTCTATCGCCACAGTTAATTTCACCCCTTCAGCTCGGGTCTCACCTGGAGGTGGACTGTGCCACAATATAATCACACATGGGGGTATTCTGAGGGGACATTGAGCACTGTGTATGCACATTGAGCATGGTGATGAAACAATGGCTCATGGTAATGACAAAATTTAGTGTTGTGATGGCACAATGAGCATTGTGATAGCACAGTTAAACATTGTGAAGTTGTATTGTAACATTGTGATGGCGCATTGGAGCAATATAATGGCAC
>NW_008330250.1:0-733 GCF_000622305.1 Nannospalax galili | reverse complement strand
CCAGGGCTGGACCGATCACATTGGTTGGGTGGTCTCATTTCACTCAACAATAAAAAAAGAAAGCCTCCGAGACATGGCCGCATGCTAATCAGATAGAGGAAACATCCAAGTTAAGGGTCCATCTTCCAAGGTGTGTCAAATTGTGAATTGAAGCTATCCAGCCCATTTGATCCCTTCTCCACTTGACACATAAACACATCAGTATTAAATAATAACCTTTCCATTTCTTTTCCCAAAGATCTCTTGTTAATATTAACAAGATAGTATAGCTTTAAAACTTCCATAGTTTTTTTTAAATTCAAAATTTTTAAATATTGTCACTTTTAAAATATTATTAGTATTAGTATTACTGTCTTTTTGAGACAGGGTGTCCCTGTAGTCTCAACTGGTCTGGAATTCCCACTATGCAGATCAGGCTGGCCTTGATCTCTCAGAGATCCATCTGTCTCGGCTTCCAGAGTGCTGGAATTGAAGGCGTGTATCACCACGTTTGGCCAAAGTCACTTTAAGAAATATCAAGTTGTAGGGCTTTGAGAGAGGATCTGCTGAGAGTTTGCGACAGGGTTTGAGCATGAAAAAAATACATTGTCTAAAATTCTCAAAGAATTAATGAATGTATTATTTTTTGAAAAGAAAACAATCTCTTAACTATACTCTTGTCAAATCCAAACAAGTTACATACTATCATATTTCAAGAGGCAGGAAGCAGAGACACTTAGGCAAAACCCAAATC
>NW_008330249.1:0-1155 GCF_000622305.1 Nannospalax galili | reverse complement strand
CCAACAGCCTCTTCTGTTCTCTGCAGGCATTGCACGACATGGGTGCATATACCTAAGTGCAGGCAATACACGCATACACATAAAATAAAATAAAAATAAAATATATTTTTAAAAAATACATATTTTTAAATGAAAAAATAAAAATAGTTAAAAAAAGAATTAGGTCTTGGGTGCAGGTAATTGTAAGAACATTTTCACCTATATCAGTACCTGGCAGGACATTAGAAAGACCAAGAGGACATGGGACAGTTCTTCATTGTGTGGGACATTGTAGAATATCTAACTCCATTCATTAAATGACAGCAGCAGCACTCCCATAGTATTTCTGACAATCAAAACATACTCAAATATCCAAAGAGTTCCTAGGGACAGGACCAGCCCCACTGAACCGGCCTCTGCTCTGAGCAACCACATCCTGTCCCAGGGCTTTGACTAAGCCAAGTTGAACTCGTCCCCATTTGACCCTCCCACCTGATTGCTCCTGCCTTCCTGCTCCTGCCCAGCATTCCTATAATCTTCAGTGGCTCTTCCACAGGCCACTCAGATGTCAAGCTGAGCTCTCGCTTCTCCAGACTATTCTTCACCTTCCTGTTTTAGAGATGATAACACTATCCACCTGCTGCCTCGTCAGGAACTTAGGACTCATCTTTGGCTCTCTTTTTCATGAGAGTGTGTATACATGTATGATGTTTGTGCTTGAGTGTGTATATGTGTGTCCCACGTGTGTGTGTGTGTGTGTGTGTGTGTGTGTGTGTGTGTGTGTAAGTCAGGGGACAACTTTCAGAAGTCAGTTCTTTCTTCCATTGTAGGTTCTGAGGATCAAATTCAGACTGTCAGACTTGTGCAGCAAGGACTTTTACCTGCTGAGCCATCTCCCTGGCTCAAATAACTACTTTTTTTTTTTCGCTTCTGTCTTTTTGAGGCAGGGGCTCCCTATAGCCCCAGCTGGCTTAGAACTCACTTAGACCAGGCTGGCCTTGAACTCAGAGAGATATGCCTGCCTCTGCCTCCCAAGTGCTAGGATTAACGGTATGTGCTACCATGCCTGGCCCAAATAGATACTCTTTTAAAAAATAATAGTAATTTTTTTTGTGTTTTGCTGGCATGGCTGTTAAGTGCACCCATGCATGCAGTGCCCATGAAGGCCAGAAGAGG
>NW_008330248.1:0-3211 GCF_000622305.1 Nannospalax galili | reverse complement strand
TCAAGATACAAAAGGAGGCCTTATCTTAGGCTCTACAATAGCTTATTGGATGTAGATAAGATTATTGACTTTATAGAGAAACTGAGGCTCAACAAGATTAACGTATGAAGGCTTGTGCTGGCTGGCTCTCAGTGCAATATCTTTTGACTCAAAAACATTCAAAACTTAAAACATTTATATTTTAGCATATAACAAAAACATAAGCTTTTGAACGTTGGTTCCTCACACTAGATTCAATTTATTGTCATCCTAGATTATTGAATTCTATTAGTCCTGATTTGGTCAGCTCACAAGATATTAGATTTTGACTAGGTCAGAAAGCCTCACTATATAAGAAAGTTTCAGATGAGCTTATTGTGTTGCCAATATATTAGTGGTAGTCAGTATATTTTAAACCTTTCAAAATATTTAATAATAGACAAGATATAGCTCATGGGTGGGCTTTGTACATAGGTAAAGGACAAGAGAAGTATATAAAAACGCGCAGTATAAATGAGGTTAGAATGTTTTGAATGAGGTATCAGAAAGGTGTTACAATTAGTGCAAATTATTATATTCACAAAGAGAAAAGCCTGAGGTATTTATTAGGATGAGATCAATTTAAGTGATTACACAATCTAATGAAGAGTTCAGACATCTGGCAATTATCTTAAAAAATGAAGGCGTAGAGACAGAGGCGTTGTCAAGATACGGAGCTAGTGTGAATAGGAAAGGCATCTAGGGACACGTGTCCTGGAATCAAGGAGAAGACGTTCCCCTTCCAGCAAAGAAGAAAAAGAAGTGACTAGAGTATACTGGGTTCCAAAAGAGAAGTTTGTTCAAAATGATCTTCAGGAAATACTCTGTCATTGCCTAGAAAAGGATAAAGGGCACACACACACACACACACACACACACACACACACTCCTTCACTCCTTCACAGGAACAGTGTTTATCATTATGCAGTTCTGAATTAACCTAGGATTGCAGTAACAATGCAAAAATTGCGAGGTAGAAAGCACCCGGAGCCTTACCATATTCCCTGTTAAGTTGGGATTTGATAACAGTCATATGAAGCAGGAAATGCTGCCGTGGAGACATACTTCTTCAGACCATAGCACACTTCATAGAATCCTGGGATATGATGTTGGAACTATATGGTGCCTTATGATCATCTAACAGCCCGGTTTTCTATTTAGAATTCTAGGATTGAAGAGATACAAATCATTCAGGGCCTGGTCACTTCTAGCAGTAACGATTATACTAATATCAGGTATATACTTTAAAACTGCAAGCCATGTTCTCCTACACATTCACATGTTCTCTTTCCTAACAAAAATATTTGCAAGTTTTCTTATGATATAAAGGTAGATTATATACATTGTTCACTGTTTTCCATTGTGAATCTGCTTAGGTTTTTATCCCTCAAGACCATACGTATCAAGTCTAACACCACAGATAAAGACCAAGTTTCTTATATTAGTAGACAAAGTTTCTAGGGTTGTGGGTAGAGTTTCCTTGAAATTATTTGATATAATCAAAGGTAAAGGAGGAGACAGAGGGAATTTCCCATCTTGTAGTCCCAAGGTTGGGAATAGGAGACCTTAGTAGATAAACTTGATGTTAGGAAAATTAGAGCCAGAGAAAATAGAGGCCTCACATAGAATGAAAACTTCACAGAATTCACATGGGAGCATACGTCAAATCTACCATTGCCCACCATGTTAATGGTGACCTACAAAACCATGGTGGGATGTGAACAGTTGATTTGCAATCAGAAAGGGCTCAAATGCCAGGGCTCTGGTGGGACTGTAACATGTTCTCAGATTATCTGTGCCCTGTATCATGGACACTGCTCTAAATGAAAGAATACTGGAAAAAATGATCATTTTTATGCCCGTGCTAGGAAGTCTTATGTCCATTCTAATTTAAAAGCCCCTTTGTAAGAACTGCAAGCCAATTTAATAGTGCATCGCTATTACGCTTATATGATCTTTTACACATTATAAACTCTATAAGACATAATTTTAATTGAGGTTCCAATGTTTAAAAAAAGATCTCCACTTCGTTGTCAAAACACACAGTTTCATACAGAAGGATTCATTCCAAGGCAATTGACATTGAGACATTTTCACATGCATTTCTTTTTTTTAAAGGCCAATAAAACTCATGTATTACAAAGGAACTAGGCAAAACAAAAATTCATAAATGACAAAACCGACGAGATTGTATACTATTGTATTTTTTAATGCTGTTGGGAAGGAATTTAAACTTTTGCAAGTACTTCTTTGAAAGAAATTTAATAAGCACAGAATTTTGTCCAAGTCATTTTGGTTGAATCAACAGGAAAGAACTATCTCCCCATAAACGGTTTTCTTCTATGTGATTAATGAAAATCACCGTCTTCCGCACACCACAATGTTGTTTCCTGAGCTCTGTATTGATACTGGATTAGTGGAAACAGGAGCAAGGTGAATGTAAATATCTTACCCCAAGCCATTAAGGTTGGAAACAAAATGGCCTCAGGTATTGAAAAATTAGATGTTTTCCCTCCCCTGGGCTCTCCAGACTGAGCTGGAGGATACTGCTGGACTACCTTTACAGACTTAATGGCTTTTGATGGGATCTTTAAATAATGCCTGCCAATCCAAGGGCAGGAGACATCATTTGATGAGCGGGAGAGTGGGAATTTCCCACATTTTTAAAAACTCTGTTGGAAGTAATTATTTACCTATCTTTGGACAACATATTCCCCATTTCTGAACAGTTAGAATTAATATACTTTCTTTGCAGATAGGCCTTACTTCTTCGTGGGTCTAATGGGGAACACATAGGACCTGGGAGCGGTTGGAGTAGACATAGAATCTGTTGTGTTTCCAAATTGGAAGCAATATATCCTTTTAGTTGTTAAAGGCTGCAAACTGCCTTTGGTCTTTCTGGTAATTTGGCCCCGTCATCTAACAGTTCAAATAAGAAGAAAAAGGATTGTGTATTTTCGTGCAATTTAGCTTGGAAAACCCTGAGCTAGAGTTCTTTCCTGCAAAAAGTACATTTATTTGACATGAGTTACTGTGGGTTCACAGACATGGCTATGCTTCTTAGTAATGTACACTTTCAGCTCTCTGCATGGGCCAAGGGATCCCTTCATCTGTTCTGCCTCATTTCATTTGGAAATATGGAGGCTCTTCCTTGTATTTCCCTTCTGTTAACATCTGGAAGCTTAGAATCGAG
>NW_008330247.1:0-554 GCF_000622305.1 Nannospalax galili | reverse complement strand
CAGTGATACACTCCTTGGCATATACCCAAAGGACTCAGCGTACTGTAGAGACACCTGTACATCTGTGTTTGTTGCTGCTCTCGTCACAATAGCTAAGATATGAAAACAACCTAAATGTCTCTCAACTGACGAGTGGTTAATGAAAATGTGGTACATCTACTCAATGGAGTTCTACTCAGCAGTAAGAAAAGATGAAATTATGAAATTTTCAGGTAAATGGATGGAACTAGAGTGTTATACTAAGTGAAGTAACATAAACGCAGAAAAGCAAGTGATGTATGTTCTCCCTCATTTGTGGATTGTAGCACCAATCCTTATACGTGAGTATATGAATTCTGAAGTAACACCAGGAGCCAGGTGGATACATGGAGCCAACAAAGGATACATGGAGGTAAAGGAAAAGAAACAACCTGAAAGGGGGATAGTAGGGAACAGATGGTACCTGAGGGAGGTGGAAAAATTATGAGTAATCAGCAGGGAGGAGACGAGGGAGGGACATAAGAGACCATGGTGTGGGGGAAAGAGGGAAGTCAGGAATGGAAAGATGGTGGGAG
>NW_008330246.1:0-798 GCF_000622305.1 Nannospalax galili | reverse complement strand
ATGAGCCATCAAAATATTACAACATGACTTCTCAATGTTCCATCCGGACATAAAAATGCTCCAATCTTACATCACTATGCTCCAATGTCAACCCTATCGAGCCTTTATGTTGCTCCAATGTTCCATGACAATGCTACAATATGACTTCACAATGTTCCATTGTGACATCACAATGCTCCAAGGTGACATCAAAATGCTCCAATATTCCAACACTATTGCACCATGTGTTATTATATTGCTCCATATTGCCATCAAAATGTTACAAGATGACTTGACAAAGTTCCCTTGTCATTTCACAATGCTCCATTTTTTGAATATGTTCACAATGTTTGAATATGACTTCAAAATGTTCCATAGTGACATCACAATGCTTCATGGTAACATCATAATGCTATAATATAACTTTACAATATTCATTTATGACATCACTATGCTCCAATGTGTAATCACAATGCTGCAATGTGCCAACACTGTCGACCCATGTGCCATCATTTTGCTCCAATGTTCCATCAATATACTACAGTATGATTTCCCAATGTTCCAGTGTTACATCACAATGCTCCTTGGTTTCATCACTGTGTTACAATATGAATTCACAATCTACCAATGTGAAATTATAATGCTCCAATATGACATCACAATGCTCTAATGTGCCAACACTGTCATCTCATGTCCCATTATATTGCTCCAATGTCCAATCAGAATCTTAAAATATCACAATGCATTAATCTGGCAACACCATAGGTGCATGTGCTTCTATATTCCTCCAATATGCCAACAATGTTACAATATGACTTC
>NW_008330245.1:0-257 GCF_000622305.1 Nannospalax galili | reverse complement strand
TTGGCTAGGCAGCTAGGGTAAAAAGACCCCAAAGAAAAGTAGCCAGTTTCCCTCTTGGCTTAAAGTCAAAATGCCCTTGGGCCTTTTAGCAAAGTACTCTGCCCCAAAGGCCAAAAACGTTCAAAGTATTTGTGAGCTCTTATCCCAAAAAGATTTTGGAGTTACCTTTTCAGAGGGAAAATGTTACAATATCAATAGCCCCTGAATATGTTATTTTGATGCTTGCTCTCTGTTTCATACAATTTCTTACAAATTAC
>NW_008330244.1:0-689 GCF_000622305.1 Nannospalax galili | reverse complement strand
CATTCAAGAGTTCTCCTATATAGAGATAGCTCAGAGTCAGGATCACAAGTCCAACATTTATATAATGGGAATTTGAATTTGATGACCTCTTGAATAGCTCAAGATCTAAAATCCATAATTCTGAATTTCAGGTTGTTTCTGAGGTGAATTAACCTTTCTCCTTTGCTTTAAAGTTGTTAATTCTTCTCATTCATCATTGCTGTCTATGCTAGAGCTGCTAGAGGAAAGAAGGAACTCAGGAGTATGCTTGCTAAAGAGAGATTTTCTTCCTAATGGTGGGTGGGTATGGGGCGTGGTAACTGGGAACTTCCAAGCCTCCATAATGGAGAATGCCTCCAGGTGGGTCTTAGCAGAAGTGTGCTGAGCATTGTGGCAATTTCAAAGTATCCCTAAAATGTAATTAAAAATGACAGTACTGCTGGGCGTGGTGGCGCACGCCTTTAATCCCAGCACTTGGGAGGTGGAGGCAGGTGGATATCTGTGAGTTCAAGGCCAGCCTGGTCTACATAGTGAGTTCCAGGACAGCTGGGGCTACAGGGAGACCCTGTCTCAAAAAAGACAAAAATAATAATAATTCAGCAACATTAAAAAAAAAAAACTTAAAAAAAATGACAGTACTTACAATGTAGACATGACTGTTATTTACAGTATAATGTATTTACTTCTAGTTTGAGTTCTTCTCTTTCTCT
>NW_008330243.1:1983-2717 GCF_000622305.1 Nannospalax galili | reverse complement strand
GAACCTTGAGCACAGTGTTTGCATATTGAGCTTATTGATGAAAAAATGGATGATTGTAATGACACAATGGCGCATTGTGATAGCACAATGAGCAATGTGATGACACAATGGCACATTGTGATGTCACGATGGGATATTGAGAGGGGACATTAAGCACCGTTTTTGCACACTGAGCAAGGTGACAGCACAATGGATCATTGTCATGACAGTGTCGCATTGTGATGGCACAATGGAACATTGTGAAGTCATAGTGTAACATTGTGATGGCATATTGGAGAAACATACCTACACATGGGGCCATAGTGTTGGCATATTGGAGCATTGTGATGGTACATGAAACATTGCAATACCAAATTGTAATATTGTGATGACACATCGGGACATTATATTTCTACAGTGATCATTGTAATCACACATTAGGAGCTTTGTGAGGGGACATTCAGCATTGTGATGTCACATTGGGCATTGTGGTGACACATTGGAGCATTGTGAAATCACATTGGAGTATTGGGATATCACATTGGAGGATTGTTTGGGCACACTGAGCACCATCTTTGCTTATTGACCATGTTGAGGACACAGTGGATCATTGTAATGACACAATGGTGCATTGTGAATACAAATTGAGCATTGTCGTCTCACAATGGAACATTGTGAGGTCATATTTTAACATTCTGGTGGCACATTGGAGCAATATAATGACACATGGGGCCATAGGGTTGGCACATTGGAGC
>NW_008330243.1:0-1681 GCF_000622305.1 Nannospalax galili | reverse complement strand
TGAAATCATATTGTAACATTGTCATGGCACATTGGAGCAATATAATGGCACATGGTGCCATAGTGTTTGCTGATTGGAGCATTTTGTTGTCATATTAGAGATTTTGATGTCACATTGGGGAATTGTGGGGGATATTGAGCACCGTGTTTGCATATTGAGCATGGTGACAACACAATGGATCATTGTAACGACACGATGTTGCATTGTGGTGGCACAATGAGCATTGTGGTGGCACAATGGAACATTGTGAAGTCATATTGTAACATTTTGATGATCCATTGGAGCTATATAATGGAACATGGAGCCATAGAGATGGCACATTGGTGCATTGTGATGGCACAGGAAACATTCCAGTACCAAATTGGAATATTGTGATGACACATTGAGGCTTTATATTTGCCACTGACCAGTGTGCTGAAACATTAGGGGCCTTGTGAATGGACATTCAGCATTGTGATATCAAATTGAGCATTGTAGTGACACTTTGGAGCATTTTGATGTCACACTGGAGCATTAGGATGTCACAGTCAGCATTTTGGTGACACATTGGAGCATTGTTTTGTCACATTGGGGAATTGTGAGGGGACACTGAGCACCGTATTTGCATATCGAGCATCGTAATGACACAGTGAATCATAGGAATGACACAATGGTGCATTGTGATGGCAGAATGATGGCACAATGGAACATTGTAAATTCATATTGTAACATTGAGATAGCACATTGGAGCAATGTAATGGCACATTTGTCCATAGTGTTGGCAGACTGCTGCATTGTGATGTCACAGTAGAGCATTGTGATGTCACAATGGGGGATTGTGGGTGGATATTGACTGTTGTGTTTGAATATTGAGCATGGTGACAACACCCTAGCCCTAAATGTAACAATAACACTTGCCCTAATCCTAACCCTAATCATAACCTCAAAGTTACCCTAGGCCTAACCCTAAACATAACAGTAATCCTAATATTAACCATTTACTTAACTGTAAACCCAACACTAGCCGTTGCTATCAACCTAACCCTAAACCCTAACACTAAACCTAATGCTAACCAATCCCTTATCCCTAAATCAATCCTAATGCAAGCCCTAACACTAAGCCTATTCCTAAACCTATGTCTAACCCTGCAATTAACCCTAACTGTAACCTTAACCTTCTACCTAACTTTTAGCCCAAAACCTAACTTGGCCCAAAACCAGCCCTAATTCTAAAAGTAAGCGCAACCCTACAGTTAACTCTAACAGTAGCCCTAGCCATAACCCTAACCCTATCCCTAACTCTAACCTAACCCTAACCTTAAACATAGCCCTAGTCCTAACCCTAACCCTAAGTCTATCCCTAAACCTAACCCTAAACATAATCCTAACCCTAAACAAAATCT
The DNA here is from genome assembly GCF_000622305.1 of Nannospalax galili. Classification (NCBI taxonomy): domain Eukaryota; kingdom Metazoa; phylum Chordata; class Mammalia; order Rodentia; family Spalacidae; genus Nannospalax; species Nannospalax galili. The sequence continues at coordinate 299 of NW_008330243.1, read as the reverse complement.
TCACTCTAACTCTACCCCTAACCCTAACCCTAATGCTAATAAAAACATAAACCTAGATCCAACCCTAAATCTAACCCTAACAAAATCTGAAACTTCACTCTAACCCAACAGAAACATTAAACTTGCCCTAACCTTAAACTTTAAAAAAACCCTCAAACTAACCTCGCTCTAACACTAACCCCTTCCTAAACGTAACCCTAGTAATTACTCTAAATCAAAACATAACTCTAAACATAACCTTTGCCCTGTCTCCTACCGTAAACCTAGCACTTAACATAAATCTTGACATGAACTTAAAC
>NW_008330242.1:1321-2777 GCF_000622305.1 Nannospalax galili | reverse complement strand
GTCAGAATGTTGCAACCTATGTTCTGGGGTTTTTATTTTTTATTTTTCTGGTTTTTTGTTTTTTTTTTTGAGACAGGGTCTCACTATGTAGCTCTGGCATGTACTGCGCATAGATCGGGCTGGCCTCAAACTTGCTTTGATTTTCTTGCCTCTGGCTCCTGAGCAATGGGATTACAGGCTTGAGCCACCATGCCTGGCATATGTTCTGGGTTTCTTGTTTGTTTGTCTGTTTGTAGCAGGGTCTCAGTATTTAGCCCTGGCTGACCTGGAACTCACAGAGATCCGCTTACCTCTGCCTCCTGAGTTCTGGGATTAAAGGTGTGTGCTACCACACCAGGCTAAAGGTTCTGTTTTTATAAAAATTACCCTCTAGGTTTACATAAGCAATCAACTTGGTTATATTCTTACAATATGAAAAAGATGAATAGAAATTTTCTCCAGAGCCTCCTCTGTGGTCCATATTTTTGTATTGTGTCAATAGCAGGTCCCAGTGCTCCATAAAGGATAATAGTTTCCAGTACACTATCCCTCATGATGATTCCTTAAGTGGCTCATCACCTGCCTCCTCACGTGAACCAGTTAGTGATTTCCCAGCATCCTTCCGAAAATCCACCTACTGGATGAAGATGAGAAGGATCAAGCCAGCTGCCACTTCAAATGTTGAAGGTATCCATTTCAGAGTTGATTCTAGAGTACTGTGAGTTATACGTTGAAGTGTCTGCTGTGACTTAACCTATTAAATGCCACAAAGTTGTTTCTCATTAGTGATTAAATAAGATTTTTTTAAAATTTGAACTACAGGTTCTTGTAGTTCAGTTTGTCTTCAAACTTACTATCTCGTTCAAGCTGGCATCAAACTTAAGATCTTCCTGCGTCAGCCTCTCAAGTGTTGAAATTACACCACTGTGCCCAACTTGGTCAAACACATTTTAAGGTGTCAGACCATCATTTACAGTTAATTTCATGACTATCCTTTTGTGTAGTAGAGTGAAATTCTGCTGGTCCTACTTGGCATCAGCCTTCTTCATAGGATTTAGCCTTTTACTTTTCAAGTCTCTTCTTTTGAGGATGTAGGGGCTGGATGGTTAGTTATCATGGTAGTGTATCCTAGAGAGTCAGCATCAAGGATTCTTTGTAGCACTTGTCTTGAGCAAGTCTTCCTTAGTATCCCTAAGTCATAATCAAGACACAGTTCATGAAGGCCCTTATGGTAGGGAAGGTCAGATGATTCCTAAGGGAGAACAGTCCAAAGGAGGGGGGGGGGGCTCTGTCAGTTAAAAAGAAGTCACACCAACTTATTTAAAACTGTCCTAGCCAGGCGTGGTGGTGCACGCCTTTAATCCCAGCACTCCGGAGGCAGAGGCAGGTGGATCTCTGGGAGTTCAAGGCCAGCCTGGTCTACGTAGTGAGTTCCAGGACAGCTGGGGCTACAGGGAGACCCTGTCTCAAAAAGTCC
>NW_008330242.1:0-1207 GCF_000622305.1 Nannospalax galili | reverse complement strand
TCAGGGCCAGGTGGAGTTTCAGCCAAAGGAAAAAGGAAACCAAGGCAAGAAGAAGATGAAGACTATTGAGAATTTCCTCAGAAGAAGCATAAGCTTTATGGTAAGGGAGCAGCTGCACTATTCTTCCTTGGGAGACTGGGCTTTATTCTTTAAGGATAAATGGGAGCAAATCTGTGGTTGGGAGGCTTGATTGGCTTTTGAGCTCTTAGAACTTGGGTGAGGACCTGGCCTTTATTGTGCCTTATCGTGCACTCTTACTGAGCCCTGTGTTAAGAAAGTCAGTTGGTCGAGGGTCTAGGGTATGCCGAAGAGAAGGGAAGAAGGAGTTTGTAAAAGTGATATGTCAGGCTTCGAGTGTGTAAGTTTTTGTTTTACATCAGGGAGGAAGCAGCGGCCTAAAACTCAGCCTCATCCCAAACCCCAGGCTCGTCGCATTCGGAAGGAACCGCCAGTTTATGCAGCAGGTGTGTTTTCTGGGAAGATTTGTGGGCTATGGTTCCCACACTCTGATTTTGTGTTTTCTGTGAGGAATGATGTACTGAATGAAGCTTTTTTTTTTTTCTTTTCCTTCCTTTCCCTTTTTCTTTTCCTTTTTCCTTCTTTTCTGTGTTGGAAATTGAACCCAGCACTTTGTGCATGCTAGTCAGGCATTCTACCTCAGAGCCTTGTTTGCAGCCAACTGAAGCTTTTTTTTTTTAAGTAGGCCATTTTATTAAGGGCCTAAGTTTGGTGGTCACATAGCATTTTATTTTGACTTTTTTTTTTTCTTTTCCTTCCTTTCCCTTTTTCTTTTCCTTTTTCCTTCTTTTCTGTGTTGGAAATTGAACCCAGCACTTTGTGCATGCTAGTCAGGCATTCTACCTCAGAGCCTTGTTTGCAGCCAACTGAAGCTTTTTTTTTTTAAGTAGGCCATTTTATTAAGGGCCTAAGTTTGGAGGTCACATAGACTTTTATTTTGACACTTAAAACCTTCTGACCTGCCTCAGTTTCCCTTTTGCAACCCTCAATCTCCTAGCCTATAAGTAGGGATGATAAAGGGAGTTGGAATTGTGAGATTTAAATGACATAAAAACATTTACTGTGGCTGGGCGTGGTGGCACACACCTGTAGTCCCAGCACTTGGGAGGCACGGGCAGGCGGATCTCTGTGAGTTCAAGGACTGCCTGGTCTACACAGTGAGTTCCAGGCCAGCTGGGGCTACAGGGAG
>NW_008330241.1:0-274 GCF_000622305.1 Nannospalax galili | reverse complement strand
GCCAATTAGGGGGTAAGAGGCGTGGAGTCACAACACACAGGCCCCAGGAGTTGGGTAGAAGCAAGCATGAAGCAAAGTGCTGCAGGCTCGTTTAATGCAGGCGGAGGCACACCTTATATCTCCCTTTTCTCCGCCCCCAAGTCCCTTTAGTCAGCGTATCATTTTCTGATTGGTCTGGCCATGCAGTCTGTCAGTGGTCACTGGTCTTGTGAGCAGGGTATGGAGGCATGGGCTCCTTTTGGCGGGCTATTTGCAGACGAAGAAGTGAAGTGAA
>NW_008330240.1:0-266 GCF_000622305.1 Nannospalax galili | reverse complement strand
ATCGGGGGCTCAGTGTTGGTCTTTACTGTTGGCATATCTGGAACTCAGCAGCAGCTGTAGCCAGGTCAGCTTTTATGAGTGGGAGTACATGCTGCTGAGCCCATGCATAACCTCTATCTCTGCCACCATGGCCACTGTTCATGGGCCCATTGAGCAGTGACAGGGATAGATGAAGAAAGAGGCTGACAATCCACAGAGTGGGTCATCTAATCTATTTGATTATTGAACTCATCTTCTGCTGAAGCCACTTTTTGAAGAGCATTTAA
>NW_008330239.1:253-761 GCF_000622305.1 Nannospalax galili | reverse complement strand
TTCACATCTGTAGGGTTTCTCTCCAGTATGTATTCGCTGATGTACTCTCAGGTTTGACATTTGACTAAAGGACTTTCCACATTCCTCCCCTTTGTAGGGTTTCTCTGTAGTATGAATTTGCTGATGTACTCTCAGATGGGCCATTTGATTAAAGGACTTGCCACATTCTTCACTTCTGTAGGGTTTCTCTCCAGGATGACCTCTCTGATGTAATTTGAAACTTGTCATCCAAGTAACGGACCTGTCATCTTCTTCACATCTGGAGGGTTTCTCTCCAGTATGAACATATTTATGTTTTCTAAGATTTGAGATATGGGTATTGGACATGTCACATTCTTCACGTTTGCAGGGTTTCTCTACGTTATACATCCTTTCATGTCTTCTAAGAGTTGAGTTCTCCAGGCAAAGCAAAAGAGAAGAAAACATTTCAATATGGAGAATAAGGCTGAGACAATCACTCACAGATCCATAAAGAACATGTAATAGGCATGGATAAAATTTCTATCCT
>NW_008330239.1:0-192 GCF_000622305.1 Nannospalax galili | reverse complement strand
ATGACAAAATTTATCCAATAAAAATAAAATTAGAAAATATATGAAAAATACAGCAATACATGGATATACAATCATAAGAGAGTCATTTAGAAAGTGAATATCTCCATTTATATATGGAGAAAGAAAGAGAGGGAGAGACAAAGAGAACATGAAATTGGGTAGGGTAGTAAATGGGGTGCAGATAGGGAAGAG
>NW_008330238.1:0-425 GCF_000622305.1 Nannospalax galili | reverse complement strand
GTCACCTGCCCCCTCTACCGTAAAGATGTTCTTGTCACCTGCCACCTCTGAAGTGTAGATGGTCGTGTCACCTGCCCCATACGATGTGCAGATGGTCGTGTAACATTCCCCTCTGACGTGCTGATGGTAGTTTCACTTGCCCCCTCTGACGTGCAGATGATCGTGTCTCCTGCCCCCTCTGACGTGCAGATGGTGTGTCACCTGCCCCCTCTGACGTGCAGATGGTTGTGTCACCTAGCTCCTCTGCCATAAAGATGGTCTTCTCAACTGCCACATCTGACGTGCAGATGGTCGTGTCTCCTCCCCCCTCTGACGTGCAGATGGTCATGACACCTGCCTCTCTGCCATAAAGATGGTCGTGTCACCTGCCCCCACTGACGTGCGATGGTTGTGTCAGCTGCCCCCTCTGACGTGCACATGGTTGT
>NW_008330237.1:0-331 GCF_000622305.1 Nannospalax galili | reverse complement strand
CAGAGGGTTCGGTGGAGGGATGGGGGGATGGAATGGGGAGGGGGTCCAAATTTGAGTGGGAAATACTGTGTGAAATTTTCAAAGCTCAAAAATCATGAACAAAATATTTTTTAAAATTAAAGAAAGAACGGAGCTGAGAAATGGGAAGAGACAGCACCTTCAAGTGAACAAAGCTCCTGTTAGGGCTGGAGCTCCCCGCTGAAGAACCAGCGAAGTACGGGGTGTCGAGAAGGGCGAAGAGAGGGCTCAGGGCCATGTCGTCAGCAGTGTCCAGGTCTGTGAGCTCAGCAGGTAGCTGCGGAATGAACTGGATTCCATGGCTTGCTGAAGG
>NW_008330236.1:0-328 GCF_000622305.1 Nannospalax galili | reverse complement strand
TCACTTTTGATAAGTGTCGTTAATTTCAATAACAATGGAAAACTAGTGAAATCATTCTTGAATTACCAGGTGCCTCATGAATAATACTTCTTGCAGAAACGCAAACTCCTTTCATGCTTATGTGAGCCATGATACAACTTAAATATCTACAAATCTCATGATTAGGGTGCAATGTAGGAAAAGAGGTTCCAAGAGCACACAGCCTTTAAGAAACAGGTTTTGGGGCTGGAGAGATGGCTCAGCAGTTAAGAACAGTGGCTGTTTGAATCCAAACAGGGGGTTTGAATCCCAGCACCCACATGGCAGCTAACAACCATTCATAACTCCA
>NW_008330235.1:0-351 GCF_000622305.1 Nannospalax galili | reverse complement strand
CACTGCTGCAGGTGCACATGAGCAAGCCTCCACTGGCATGGAAGCCTCCATCTCATACATTCATGAACCAGCCCTGGCTATTATGATCTTTCTGCTTCCTCTTCCGCAATGGTCCCTGAGCTGTGGGTCGGTGAGGTTCCATATTGGAGTCCCATCCTACATGCTACAGTCTCTTGTTCTCCAGTTTGTCCAGTTGAGGTCTTCTGTGTGTAACACACTCTGATTTACATGGAACCCCCACTGGTGAGAGTTGAGGGGTGTATTAGCCCTCTCTCTATCCCTTATTCTGCTATGTTCCACGAGCCTTGGTTGTAGGAATTCGACTGCAGATGTGTCACCTAGTACCAGGCA
>NW_008330234.1:0-2234 GCF_000622305.1 Nannospalax galili | reverse complement strand
TTAAAAAAATAATAAAAGTACATAAATATTAATAAATTAATTAAATTAAAAATGAAATTACTAGATATAAATTTGCATGTATACACAATTAATACCTTTTGCAAATATGAATCTGACCAGAGAATAAATATATGCTTACCATAACAAAACAAGGTAGGGGCTGGAGAGATGGCTCAGAGTTAAGAACACTGTTCTTTCAGAAGACCAGGCTTTGAATCCCAACACCCACATGGCAGCTAACAACTGTCTGCAACTCCAGTTCTAGGGGATCTGACAGCCTCTTCTGTCCTCTGTGGGCATTGAATGACACGAGTGCACTTATATACATGCAGGCAATACACCCATACAAATAAAAAAATAAAATAAAATTTAAAAAAAGGTGGGGTTGGAGAGATGGCTCAGTGGTTAAAAGCACTGACTGCTCTTGCAGAGGACCCAGGTTTGATTCCCAGCACCCACATGGTGGCTATGAACTGTCTTTAACTCCAGTTTCAGGGGAATTTGGCACCCTCTTCTGACCTCCATAGCATTGCATGACATGGGTACACTCACATTCATGCAGGCAATACACTCATACACATAAAATAAAAATAATAAAATATTTTTTACAAAAAAAACAAGGTAATGAAAATCAACTAATTCAAAATTGATTCTTTTAAATCACTCATCAAATGAGAAAGAAATGTTTAAATTTGTGATAAAAATAAAGTGCAAATCATAAGCTGGGTGTGGTGGCACACACCTTTAATTCCAGCACTCCGGAAGTAGAGTCAGGAGGATCTCTGTGAGTTCGAGACCAGCCTGGTCTCCATAGTGAATCTAGGCCAGTCCAGCAGTGGCTACAGGGAGTCCCTGTCTCAAAAAGACCACACACACACACATACACACACACACAAACACACACACACAATCAATGGAAGCGAGGTGTGGTGGTGCACCCTTTCAGTCCCAGCACTCAGGAGGCAGAGGCAGGTGGATCTCTATCAGTTCAAGGCCAGCCCTGTCTACATAGTGAGTTCCAGCCCAGCTGGGGATACAGAGAGACCTTGCCTTGAAAAGAACCCCCTTTCCCCCAAAAATTGAATGCAAATCATTTTTATCAAGTATAAATTTAAAGACCTTTTCACAGACATTTAACAATAAGGAATTTAATGAACAAGTCTAACCCAATAAAGTTGACTAGTTATATTAAATGTGTAAATCCCTTTAAAACAAAATAAGAAAAAACACAGAAAACCTAAATAGAATTTTATTACTTGAAAAAGTCTGAATTACTGATTTTTAAATCTATAAATAAATATATTTAGTTACATGTTATCAATTATTTAAGGAATAAATAGCAATTTAACTAAATTTTGTTGAAAGTAGGATACATTTCTCAATAAGTATGATACTACTATGATTACTTTTATTTAAGCAATGGGGAAAGAATATAATAAAAAATAAGTCTGCTGGGCGTGGTGGGACATGCCTTTAATTCCAGCACTTGGGAGGCAGAGGCAGGCAGATCTTTGTGAGTTCAAGGCCAGCCTACAGTGAAAGATTTATCGTCCTCTTTTTTTTTTTTTTTTTTTTTTTTAAAAAAAAAAAAAAAAAAAAAAAAAAAAAAGTTTGTCAATTTTCAAGGCTACAAGAAAAACAGAAGTCTTTTAATTCTGTAATAAACTATATGTATATACAATTTAGTATCCTGCCTGAGTGTAATTTGTCAAGTTTGCATTCTTTAATGCATTTGCATAAATCCCTTACTATTTAGGGCTTAAAGCTATAGAAGCATTGTTAGCAATTGTTTGGACACTAAATCTTAAACTTGAAGAAAATATTTTATTTTGAGGGGGCTGGAGAGATGGCTCAGTGGTTAAAAGCATTGGCTGCATTCCAGGGGACCTGACACCCTCTTCTGACCTCCATGGGCTTTGCATAGCACAGGTGCACTTATGTACACGCAGGCAATATACTCACACATGTAAAAACAATAAATAAATTTTTTAGATTATGTGTATGTGTGTATCTCTGTATGGGTGTATACATGTAGTTCAGGTGTCCACGGAGGCCAGAGGCATGGGGTTCTCCTGAAACTGGAGATGCAGGCAGCTGTGAACCACCAGATAGGGGTGCTAGAAACAGAACATTCATTCTCTGTGAGAATAGTGCTCTCTCTTAACTGCTGGACCATCTCTCCAACCTATTTTAAACCATTTTTAAATTTTTAAAATTGATTCCAGAGGCACCAC
>NW_008330233.1:0-1027 GCF_000622305.1 Nannospalax galili | reverse complement strand
AACAAAAGCATCTTTTCGTGCTTGGCATCCTGTCCACATTTTCGGCCAATCACTCATAACTGCGCACAGGGGCACCCATCGAGGTTGAGGCGGGATCGTATCATTACCTCTAAACACTAACCGAGGTGCATGGCCTTTAAGAATAGTTTCGTTTCCTCTAGAACATTCCATCCTTGTCTCTCAAACTGACCCGCCAAGGTGGGTTGTAATATAATGCACGGGGAGGTGGCTGAATCATTGGATTCTATCGTCAAGCAAAGTACCCCTGTGAGAGTATAATTGAAAAGAGAATAATTTCCTAAGCTCTTATCGTTCCTGACAAAGGGCAGCCCCAGCGAGGCATTCGTCGAAAATAGTCTGGGGCAGATATTAGCATCATGAGTTAGCAGCATGGGAAGAGGGAATGCCTTCAATATTCCCCACAGGGTTCTTTGGGTTGCCATCGTAACTGTGGGGGTCGGGATGATCAGAAGAAACATCACCGTGCTTCTCATCACTCCTGACGCCATCCTTGCCATTCTGTGGAGCTGGGCGAATGAGTCTCTCCGGTACCCACACTGGGGTCTCAGCTTCCTGTGGAAAAACACAAACAGAGCCTCTGGTCCAAATTAATATGGGGTCAGGGCCGTTCCATTGTCCTGTGAGCACATCCTTCCAGTACACCATAGGTAGAGGTGCAGACTGCCGCATCACATGGCGGTCGGCAGCCGTGTGCCCGTGTGCCTGTGTGCATCCTGAATCAAAAAATTAATGGTGAAAAAAGCTATGTTAATTCTCTCCCCAGGGGATTTGTAGTCCACCCCTATTCCCCCTTTTTGTTTTTTTAGATAGAGTTTGAGTGTTTGGTGGGCACATTCCACAATCCCCTGGCCCTGCGGCTTATAAGGAATGCCATGGATTAATTGGATTCCCAGTTGATGACGGAAGGTGTTGAAATGGGCCGATGTATAAGCCAGGCCATTGTCTGTTTTGAGGACCCCAGGCAGCAAACATCTGCCAGCAAACGGCAATCACATCTGTAGCCTTT
>NW_008330232.1:0-366 GCF_000622305.1 Nannospalax galili | reverse complement strand
GTATAGGTTATCACCACTATTAACAGACTTATTTCTTAATCCAGGTGTTTTAGTTTCATATCTGTTACTGTGATACAACACCCTGACAAAAAGCAATTTTGGGGAGAAAGGATAGTTTTTTTCAGCATAACATTCCAGTCCATCACTACATAGAAGTCATATTGGCAGAGACTTGAGATGTCTGATGACATCACATCCACAGTCCAGAGTAGAGAGAAATGAATGCATGCATGCTCACTGACTGGCTTGTGATTAGTTTCATTTCTCCAATCTAAGATAGTTTAAAACCCCTTGCCTAGGGAATGGTGCTAGCCATAATGGGCTGGGTAATTGCACAACAATGAACCTAATTTAGCCAATCCCCTA
>NW_008330231.1:0-625 GCF_000622305.1 Nannospalax galili | reverse complement strand
GCATGTGTGTCCAACAGTCTGGGTTTCAGTTCAAATATTTTTATCATGTGTATGGGTTCATACTGTCATCACCACTCTCAATACTGAATTCCATCACCATGGCATTCCTTCATGTTGTCCTCTTACAACAACACCCACCTGCCTTGTATACCTTTGTTGAGCTCTTACAATCATTATGTATCATTATGCATAATCTTTTGGGATTGACTGTTTTATCACTCAGCATATTTTTTTTTGTAAATTCATATGAGTTTTTGCATATATTAATAGTTCATTTCTTTTTACTGCTGAGTGGTATTTCAGGAGATGTATGTACCACACTGACTCTCGAAGAACATCCAAATTATTTCTAATTTCAGGCTATTAAAATCAAAGCAGTTAATGGTCAGGCATGGTGGCATACACCTTTAATCCCAGCACTCAGGAGGCAGAGGCAGGTGGATCTCTGTGAGATCAAGGCCAGCCTGGTCTACATAGTGAGTCCCAGGCCAGCTGTGGCTACAGGGAAATGCTGTCTCAAAAAACAAACAAACAAACAAAAAAACCAAAAAACACACAAAAAAACAAAAAACCGAAAGACAAAAATTAAAACAGTTTGTGAACATTCATGGATAAATTATATGTA
>NW_008330230.1:0-288 GCF_000622305.1 Nannospalax galili | reverse complement strand
ATTTTTACTCTTCATGTCCGTTGGAAGCTCTGTTCCTCAGGGGTCACATGGGTTTGGGAGGAGCCCTTGGCTCCTTTCGTTTACCAGTTCCATCTGTGTGAAGATGAGTTAAAGGTCCTGCTAGACCAACCATGGCTGGCTTCACTTGGAAGCATGGAGGAAATGTGTCCTCTGAGTTGACCCTCCTCTTTGCATCACACATATATATATTTTGATCAAATCCACACCTCCTTCCCCCCAATCCAACTCCTCCTCTATCTCCAACATAAATTTTCTGTCCTAACTTCA
>NW_008330229.1:0-266 GCF_000622305.1 Nannospalax galili | reverse complement strand
CGAGGCTGTGCTGAAAGCTGGAGAATTTAGACTCTTACCAAGATAGAAGCATCTGCTCAAAACATGAGCACACTGGAAGAGCCCTGATTCAGACTCTTAGAGGGCAGCATAAGTTGCTCAAAGAATTCCTTTTGCCCATTCATTCTTTGTTGACTCAAAAGATTTTTTTGTGAAACACATCATATGAGTCCATATCTCCCCTCTTTGTGAGTTCTGTATTAATAGCTAATGATCATATACAACAATAATCCCATAACACAAATGGA
>NW_008330228.1:0-251 GCF_000622305.1 Nannospalax galili | reverse complement strand
GTGTGTGTGTGTGTGTGTGTGTGTGTGTGTGTGTGTGTAGAGCGATACAGAGACAGAGGGGCATAGAGAGGAAAGAGAGACAGACAGAACAATGGAAAGAAACCGTAGTGAATGATGAGAGTTTCACGGTGCTTGTGCTTAACTGGTAAGTCCCTCTTACCAAGGGGCTACTGGCCTGTGATGACAAATGTGAGTGCCTAGGAAAAGTCCAGAAAGAAGTAGTTCAAACCATCAACAATGGTGACCTCTGA
>NW_008330227.1:0-395 GCF_000622305.1 Nannospalax galili | reverse complement strand
CTTAGGCTCCTCAACAGCGGGTGGGATTCTGTCTCCTGCTCCTCCCTGCAGGCAAAGCAGGAGAGTATGGAAGGAGAGTTTGCTCAAGGCCTACAGGCCTCCAAGGGACCCTGCCTTTGGTTTACCTGGGACCACGGAAGGTTGACCACATGTGCCATGTGCCTTTGTCTTGTGGGGCTCTGTTGTGCCAGTCGGAGTGTAGCTCCAGCTGAGGACTCTCTGGCTTTCTTTGGACAGAAATCACAAATAGGCATGGTGTGGCTCCCTGGTGTCAGTAGCTCTGAGCTTTTTTTCATTTTTAAATTTTTTATTTCCATTTTATGTGTGTGTGTGAGTGTTGTGCGTGTGTGTGAGTGTTTTGCTTGCATGTATATAAATGCACCGTGTTGTACAAT
>NW_008330226.1:0-589 GCF_000622305.1 Nannospalax galili | reverse complement strand
TGGTCCATACCATTATCCTGAGATTCTTCTCCTTCCTCTATTCCTATGATGAGTAATTTGGTCTCTTTATGGTGTCCCACAATTCCTTCATATTTCAATCTTGTGTTTTCTTAAATTTTTCATAATCTTTGCTGGAGTGGTATAATTCATCCACTTTATTTTCTAATCTTCATATTCTGTTTTCCATTGCATTCATCCTATTGGTGAGGCTTTCACCTGTCCTTTCTAACTGATGACAGAGATTATGGGCTCCAGTTGGGGGTGGGGCTGTAGAAAGGTTCCTTTTGTAATGCTGGAATGTTTTTTGAATAAGATTGTTTGGGATGTTCTGTTTGAAATACACACATACACACACACACACATACAGACAGACAGACACAAAATTAATAAAAATATAGAACCCTGGGCCTGGAGAGATGGCTTAGTGGTTAAGCACTGACTGCACCTGAGTTTGATTCCCAGCACCCACATGGCAGCTATGACCTGTCCTTAACTCCAGTTCCAGGGAAATTCTAAGCTCTCTTCTGACCTCTTCGCTATTGCACAACATGGGTGCACTCACATACATGCAGGCAATACACTCATACAT
>NW_008330225.1:0-552 GCF_000622305.1 Nannospalax galili | reverse complement strand
AGTGCCTGCATGCTGATTCAATGCTGATTCACAATTCGATTCAAAATGCTATCTAACAATTCAAATTTGGTCCAAAATTCAAATTTCTATCTCAGTGGCACCATGCCACAGAGTTATTTCCCATTTCTTCCCCAAGGCCATGGCCAATTGACAGGAGCCTTCCAGAGGCCAGTTAGCCAGTGACAGGTAAGATCCTCTTGGAGGAAAGTGGGATGCCGGCCGCCCCCAACCACCTTCGCTCTGGCAGAGGATGACCTAAGACAGGCATGGCCTTTCCATCTCAGTCTTGGCATGCACATTAGGTTTGAATATAAAAAGAAAGGGGGAAATGTCGGGAGCCATGCTTGACATAAGCATTGGAAATTAGAAGAGTGCCACTTTAAGCTTCTGAGCGCTCTCTACTTCAGCGGTCAGAGCTGACAGGCTGTACTTGTATGACAAATTAGATCTTCTGGAAGATGCAGCTATGTGCTGTATCCATAGCAACCTTTTTGTTTCTGTTAGTTGTGGAGAGCCATAGCCTCCGCCGCCATTACAAGATGGCGCCGGTAT
>NW_008330224.1:0-297 GCF_000622305.1 Nannospalax galili | reverse complement strand
GACCGGTCCTTCTTACACCCAGACACACACTACACTCACCACTTTTACTTTTAGGATTTTCAAGTACAAACACAGACAAACAGACAAACAAAAAAAATCCTCAGCGCGCCTTTTGACTCAAAACTGAAAGTACAGACTGGGAGGGGAGTAGCCAAGCCAATCTCCCTTCTTCTCCCGGGGAGAGGAAAGCTACGCTGTCCTCCCCACTCCAGACCACTGTGGTCATAAAGATCAGAGTGTTGGAATCAGGGGTCCCTGGGCACGTCTGCCACTCCCGCTGATTCCCAGAATACAGAC
>NW_008330223.1:0-884 GCF_000622305.1 Nannospalax galili | reverse complement strand
CCTGTGGACCTTACCCTCTATTTTTCTATCGGAAAGAAATTCCCCATACGGGCCACCATTTGCTGCGAACCAAGACTCCGACCAGCAGAGTCGAGGAAAGGACAACACGGACACCAAGGTGAGGTTCAAGCAACTCTCTCTTTTATTCTTCATCATCCCACAATATATACCCTCATCAGATCCATCCCACAATCAGACCATCACACGGAGCCAATCAGGACATGAGCATGGGGCTAACATGCAGGCAGAGCAGCAAATCATTGGGCCACACAATAGAATCATGCTCGGTGACGTATCATGTCAGGCAGGCTGTGCGTGATCAAGCTTACAGCACTTGCGTGAGTTGGAGCAAACAAATGAGGGTCACGAGGCTTGGCAGCCAGCCAGGGCACCATCTTGGCCAGCTCGACCGCGCCTGCTTCCCACATATCAAACCCTTCTAAATCATCCAGATTTTTAAATTCCACACGCCAGACACAAGCTAATCTTGTAGCCACAGTTAAGCATTCTTTCTTTGCTCCACATTCAGACCCTTTGTTGCAATCCAGTTTTTCTGCCTAGAACAGATTGTTTCCAGGTGGTGCTCAAATTCCAAAACCTTTCCTTTATCTGTCATCCCACTAGACTGTAAGTAGGAGCCAAAGATGAATTTCTCCTCATTTCTTACTAGAACAAATTACTCTTTGACAAAAGCATTTAAAATTCTTTATTTTTATGTGTATGAATGTTTTGCCTGCATGTCAAGTACACACATGTCATGCGATGTCTGCAGAGGCTAGAAGAGTGTCCGATGCCCTGGAACTGGAGTTACAGGTAGTTGTTAGCCACCTCGTGCATGCTGGGAACTGACCCCAGCCCTCTGGAAGAGCAGCCAGTGCTCTTAA
>NW_008330222.1:0-498 GCF_000622305.1 Nannospalax galili | reverse complement strand
ATTAAACTTTTATATGACTATATATAAAGTTTATAAAATATATAATAAATAGCCATATAAAAGAGTTTACTGGAGTTACTCTACACAGGGATAATACTCATCACAGAAGATTTAGGTTGCCAAACAAAAAGCCTGGTACCAGGTGTTGGAAACCTCCTCTTGAGTTATTGATGAGGGATGTCCCAGAGATCCACCAAACAATACAGAGTATTGCCATTGCTCTTGCTGGTTGTGGTGGATTGAATTTGAGAATGTCCCACATAGGCTGGGAACTACATCACTGGGAGTGGACCTTGCTTCACTTCCAGTTTGCTCTTTGGGGCTGTAGTTCAGGATGTTCGCTCTAAGCTTTCTACTCCAGTTGCCATACCTGTGTGCTGCCATGCCTCTTCACTACAATGGACTCTTACTTCTCTAGAACTGTAAGTCCAAATAAACATTTTCTTCTATTAAAAAAAGAAAGAAAGAAAGAAAGAAAGAAAGAAAGAAAGAAAGAAA
>NW_008330221.1:414531-426924 GCF_000622305.1 Nannospalax galili | reverse complement strand
AACATATAAGGAAATTGAAACAGTAATACAAAGCCTCCCAACTATAAAAAGGAACAGGCCCATATGGATTTACAGAAGATTTCTATGAGACATTTAAAGAAGACCCCCAAACAATACTACTTAAATGATTCAAAATGTTAGAAACAGAGGGAGAACTCCCAAATTCCTTCTATGAAGCCAACATCACTCTAATACCCAACCAAAAAAGAAAACTATAGACCCATATCCTTAATGAACATAGATGCAAAAATTCTCAACAAGATACTTGCAAACCGCATACAGTCACACATCAAAAAAGTCATCGACCGTGATCCATTTGGCTTTATCCCAGAGATGCAGGAATGGTTCATGGTTCAATATATGCAAGTCAATAAACATCATATAAATGGACTCAAAGACAGAAACCACATTGTCATCTCAATAGATGCAGAAAAGGTTTTTGACAAAATTCAGCATGTATTTATGTTCAAAGTCCTAGAAGGACTTGGAGTGGAGGGAACATACTTCAACATAATTAATGGTATATACAACAAACCCACAGCCAATATCATTCTAAATGGAGAAAAACTGAAAGCATTCCCATTAAAATCAGGAACCAGGCAATAATGTCTACTCTCTCCATTCTTGTTCAAAATAGTACTTGAATTTGAGCTACGGCAATAAGACAAGCGAAGGAGAGAAAGGGTTACAAGTAGGAAAGGGAGAGTCAAACTATCCTTTATTATCAATTTTTGCAGAAGATATACTATACCTAAGAGATCCCAAAAATTTCCCCAGAAAGCTCCTAGAACTTATCAACACTTTCAGTAAAGGAGCAGGTTACAAAATTACAAAAATCAGTAGCCTTTCTATATGCCAATAACAAGCAATTGGAGAAAGAGTACAGGGAAATGCTCCCATTCACAATTGCTGCAAAAAATTAAAATATCTTGAAATAACTCTGATAAAAGAAACCAAAGATCTCTACAATGAAAATTTTAAATCGTTAAAGAGATTGCGGAAGACACCAGGAGATGGAAGGACCTCCCATATTCATGGATTGGAAGAATTAATATTGTTAAAATGACCATCCTACCAAAAGCAATATAGGGATTCAATGCAATCCCAATCAAAATCCCCATGACATACTTAATAGAATCAGAAAAATGCATCCTTAAATTCATATGGAGGCACAAAAGACCCCAGATAGCCAAAGCAACCCTGAGCACAAAGAGCAATACTGGGGGCATAACCATACCAGATCTCAAAGTATACTACAGAGCCATAATCATAAAAAATGTGGTACTTGCACAAAAACAGACACATAGATCAATGGAACATTATTGAAGATCCAAACCTGAGTACATGCAATTTCAGGCACCTGATATTTGACAAAGGAGCCAAGAATATTCACTGGAGGAAAGACAGCATGTTCAGCAAATGGTGCTGGCAAAACTGGATCTCCACCTGTAGAAGAATGAAACTAGATCTTTATCTTTCACCTTGCACAAAAGTCAACTCCAAATGGATCAAAGACCTCAATGTGAAACTGGAAACCCTGAAACTATTACAAGAAAATATTGACAGTAACCTACAAGATATAGGTATAAGAAAGGATTTTCTAAATCAGATAGAAATTGCTCAGGAATTAAGGTCACCAATCAACAAGTGGGATGTCATGAAACTACAAAAGCTTCTTTACAGCAAAAGAAATAATGAAAAAGTGAAGAGGAAACTCACATAGTGGGAAAAAATTCTGTTCTAGTGTTCTATTCACCAGTGACACATCTGGCAGAAGTTTAGTATCCAGAATATATAAAGAATTAAAAAACCAAAGAAGTGAGAAACCAAACGACCCAATTAAAAGATGGGCTAAAGATTAAACAGAGAGTTCTCAAAGGAAGAAATAAAGATGGCTAAGAAACATCTCAAAAAGTGTTCAACATCGTTAGTAATAAGGAAATGCAAATTAAAACTACCCAAAGGTATCACCTTACTCCAGTCAGACTGGCTAGGGTCAAGAGAACAAATGATACCAAATGCTGGTGAGGATGTGGAGAAAGGGGAACACTCATTCACTCATTCAAAGTCGTGCAACCTCTAATGGAAAACAGTGTGGAGAACTCTTGAAAAAACTAAAAATGAACCTATCATATGACCCGGCTGTACCACTCCTTGGCATATACCCAAAGGACTCATCCTACTGTAGAGACACTTGTACAACCATATTTGTTGCTGCTCTTTTCACAATAGCTAAGAGATGGAAGCAACCTAAGTATCCCTAAACCTATGAGTAGTTAACAAAAATGTGGCATATTTACACAACGGTGTTCTATTCAGCAGTAAAGAAAGATGAAATAATGAAATTTGCAGGTAAATGGATGGATCTAGAAACTGTTACACTAAGTGAAGTAACACAGACTCAGAAAAATAAATGACATATATTCTCCCTCATATGGGCCCCTAGCACCAAACCTTTTGAATTCCCAGTCATTTTAATATGATGATGCTATACAGCAGTCCCTTCTGCATGAAATAACTACCATCATCATGACTTTGCCTGAGCCTGATCGCTAAACATAGTCACAATTGGGCTTGTTGATGATTGTGCTCATTCATTAAAGGAGTGCCAAGCAGGGTCACTGGACCCTCACCTGAATATCCAACTACTATTTCCAGCCACTCTTCCCAGCCAACTAGTCCAGCCTTTGAAGACAAAAGAAAAATGAGGAAGAACCCAATAAAGGGTAACCCCTTCAGAGGATGGTGTGATAAGAATGGGAGGTTGGAATTGGCTAGGCAGTTAGGGTAAAATCACTTCAAAGAAATATAGCCAGTTTCTTGGCTAAAAGTCAAAATGTCCTTTGGCCTGTTAGCAACATATTCTATTCCAAGGCCAAAAATTGTCAAAAGTATTTGGGAGCTTGTAAGAATCCTTAAAGGATTTTAGGGTTACCTCTTCAGAAGGGGGAATGCTGGAGGGGAGGGAGTGGGCATGGATTTGATCAAAACACCTTATGTGCATGTATGAATTTCTCAACAAAGTTTATGTAAAATTTTTAAAAAATTATTATTTAATTAGATGGATGTTTACTCTTTGGCTGTGTGTATGCATATGACTATGTCTGTCATTTCCATCTACATCTCACAGTTGATTTCTTCGTTTCTTATTTGGGGTCTGTCGACAGTACTTGTGGAGGACAGTGTGCAACTCACAAAGAACATCACTTTGTCTCTTATTCACTTTGAGGAAACAGGTCTCTGGCTGTTGTTTGCTGCTTAAGCAGATACCAGAACTTCACTGAGAACATTGAATATTTTCTTATGGAAATTTGGTTTGTCATGGAAAGAATTAGATCAGATTTTTCTATGTTCCAGAAAAATCAAATGTGTAACCTGTTCTCAGTATATGTAGCTCCATTGTTTCCTCTATGTTCCCTGTGGAGTCTAGCTGTTGTTTTTCATGACGCTGATTTGTCTTTCTGTGCTCTTAATTCTCTTCTTCCATGTCCAGAGCCAGTGTTCATTCTGATCACACATGCTACACATGCTACAGGCTTCTTTCCTAGTTTTGGCCTTTCTGTCTTCATTGTAGTTCTAGTTCTTGGCTATTCTCTAAAATTCTTTTTTTTTTTTTTTTTTTTTTTTTAATGAAATGCTGGTTTTGGAAATGTTTTACTGGGGCTAGAGAGATTGCTCAGTGGCTAAGAGCACTGGCTGCTCTTACAGAGGACCTGGATTTGTTTCCTAGCCACCCACATGGTGACTAACAACCATCCTAATTCTTGTTCCTAGGGGTCTGATTCCCTCTTCTGGCCTTCATGTGCATTGCATGCACATGGTGCACCCATACACATGCAGAAAGAGCACTTAATATACATACAATAGCAAATAAATGAATAAATAAATAAAATTTAGAAATGTTTTTCTGAGGGTGGCAGGGAAATGGCTCAGTCTGTAAAAGCACTTACTATGCAAGCCTGAAGACCTGAGTTTGGATCCCAGCAACTCAAGTAAAATAATCTTATTTGAATCATTGGAATCTGAGCAATCCTGTGTGGAGACTGGAGAATCTTCTGGAAGCTTGAAGGCTAGCTAGCCTAGAGTATGCAGTGCCCTGACAAATAAGAGACCTTGCTTCAATCAGGGTGGAAGGTGATGGCTGACACCTGAGGTTGTCTTCTGACCTCCACACCTCTGCCATGGAACACTCATGCCTCCCTCATCCCTTATCACATGCACACATATACAAAAATAATATACTAAAAACAGATACATTTTACCTAGGAGTCTCTGGAGCAGTGACCCTTTCCTGTCCTTGTATTTTTAATAAGTAAGTATCATGTTGCTTTGTTTATTCCTTTTTCAGAAAGCATCAGTTGGCTTGGAATTTTCCAGTAGAGCTAAGTTTGTAATTTGGGCCGCATTTGTTGAACTAATATCAAACCTATTACAGAAAAATCAGAGACCAACAGCCAAAGTCACGTGAGGAGAGGAAGTTTAATTTGATGCTAGCGGGAATGACACCACAAATTAAAGGAATCAGACCTCTTGTTCAAGTTTTGGAGGGTTTTTATACTCATGTGAGGAATGCAAGCAAAAGGTACATAACATATACATGGTAATCAAATAGAATAACATAGGGCAGCAAAGGTAATAGAAGTACAAAGGATACAAGAATGCAAAAGCCTTAGGCAACAAAGATTTCTATACAGGAATGTTATAGCTTTGGAAAACAAAGACTTCTATCCTGGATAACCACAGAGAGCAGGGGAAGATTCTTGTTCACGTCCCCATTTCTATCTCTAGGCTTTCCCTGCTCCAGAGTTCTTAATTACCATCACGTTGCAAAAGCTTTTAGCATCTAATATGCACTTCTATTTCTATAATAAACCTACCTATTTTTTTTTCTGTTTCAAGCCTTCTGTCCAGGATGAAGACATACAGTTTGGGGATAAACTGAGAGTTGTCCAGATTTAAAAACTGTGCAGTTGTTTCCTTTTGTTCCTGTGAGGGGATAGTAAAGGCACGGCTTTAGTTAGGATGATCAGCAGCAGGTTAGAAAAAAAATTTGAAGCCATTTATAAGATAGGATATATAGTCAGTGTTAAAACATAGGCTATATGGTCTGTGCTCCAAGAACTTATCTGTCTGTATACAACATAAGCTATAATTCCTCCCAAATTTATCAGTTAAATTCTCTTAGCCTTAGGTTACTATGCTGGTGACATTTTTCTTTTGCTATATTTTTAGTGAGCATTTTGATGGGCGATACATCAAATGTTGCTATTCTCTTTCTCTGATAATCTGTAAAAAGAAGTTGTTTTAAAATGTTTTTTAGGGGCTGGAGAGATGGCTCAGCGGTTAAGAGCACTGACTGCTCTTGCAGATGACCCGGGTTCAATTCCCAGCACCCACATGTAGGCTACAAACCATCCATAACTCCAGTTCCAGGGGAATCTGAAGCCCTCTTCTGACTTCCGCAGCATTCCGTGACACAGGTGCACTCACATACATGCAGGCAATACACTCATACACATAAAATTTAAAAAAATGTTTTATTAAAGTTAGCATATATTAATTATATCTAATTATGGGTTTCATCATGACATTTTCATAAATGTGTGTAATATATTTCTATCATATTCACTCTGTGCTATCTTCTCCGGTCCCCCTACTGCTAATCCTTTTCTTCTTCCCAACTAGACCCTTTTCTACATTCTTATCTTTGTGTATATGTGTGATCCAATGGGTGTCATTAAGGCTACAGGAGCATGGGCACCTTACCAGTAGCTATGCCACTAAAGAAAATGTCTCCTCTATCAGCCATTAATGGCATATTATATATATATATAATCTTCAGAGGAAGGCAGGACCCCACAAGCCTCTGTACCAGAAGCATTCTTTTGTGTGGTTTCAAGAAAGTAACTACTAGGGCCAGGAAGATGGCTCAGTGGGTAAAAGTACTTGCCATCAAAACTTATGACCTGAGTTTGATCTCCAGGACCCACATAATGGAAGGAGAGAATTGACACCCCCGAGTTGGTCTCAGGCTTCACACACATGCACACATGTTCACATGCCATAGCTACATGCACATGTACATACATACACACACATACACATAGGAACACATGTACAGATAATAAATAGATTTAAAAAATGTAAAATATAGGGCTGGAGAGATGACTCAGTGGTTAAGAGCACTGATTGCTCTTGCAGAAGACCTAGGTTTGATTCCCAGCACCCACATGGCAGCTAACAATTGTCCTAACTCCAGTTCCAGGGGATCCAACACCCTCTTCTGACCTCCACAGGCATTGCCGACACAGGTGCACTTACACACATGCAAGCAATATAGTCATACACATATAATAAAAATAACATAAAATATTTTTTATAAATGTAAAAAAATACTTAATTGATAATAATAAAGAATATTTCCCCCTTAATATAGCATAAAAATGAGCCTAATACAAGAAATCATTCTGCCTTCTGAATCTAGCAAACATTTGCTGAGCACTTAATGATATTGTGGATAGTAAGTTAATAATGTTAATTTGCATCTGAGATGCCATGGAGTCAGTTGCTTCCAATTGAAAACTGAATTAAATTCATGGTTTTTGTTTTGAGTTCATTTAAAATAATTTCCTTAGAGACTTTTCATATTCTTGCTCATAAAATTCAGATTAGGTACATTGATCACAGTTACCTCTGCTGTAAGCAATACAGATTCTGTTTAAGATTCCCCAGTTAATCAACAGGTGAATGGAAAAATAAAACATAGTACATACACATAATCCAATTCTATTCAACTGTAAAGAAAAATGAAATCACGATGTATGCAGGAAAATGAATGCAAATGGAGATCATTATGCTAAGCAAACTAAACCAGACCAGAGGCAGGCAAGTCTTGCAGTGAGCTAACTTTCATGTCCTCACCAATGCTGAGGTGGCCTTTCCAGTGATGCAGTTGCTTCTGAGTTGTCCCTGCTCCTTTCAGTACCCCCTTATTTGTACTCTGGTGAGGAACCCCAACAAGCTCGTTGGTTTGCCATGTTGTACTTGGGTATAATTACTACTTTGGTCTGTCTTTGGTTCTCTGTCTGGAGTGAGTAGACATTTGTGTTGCATTTCCCCAGAAGAAAGTTCTACCCAACAGAGAGTGATGGAATGTATGTGACATAAAAGCAGAATGGGAGGACTTTTTTAGGGGGGAGGAAGGAGAGCAGTAAGAGGGAAGCATGGAGTACGGGGAAGGGACGGGGAGAAGAACATAAGAACAGACTAAAATGACACATATGAAAATGCCAAAAGAAAAAAGCCTCCCAGGATTTTTAATGGATATTTGAATAAAATTGAACATTAACCATACTGTAATACTAAATAACAGTTTGAAATTACACTTATGTAACATCTAATGACCCATGTATTTTTTAAATAAATAATTTATTGAGAATTTCATACATACATATAAGGTGTTTTGATCAAATCCATGCCCACATCCTCCCCTCCAACTCCTCCCATATCTCCCCATCACTTTTTTCTGATACCTTCATGTATTCTTTCTTCTTTTTTGATTTATTATTTTTTATGGGGCTTTTGGCCACTCTAACATTCCCCCTTCTGAAGAGGTAACCCTAAAATCTTTTAAGGATTAGATAAAAACTACCAAATATTTTCAACATTTTTGGCCTTTGGAACCTAGTAGGTTGCTAAGCAGCCCAAGGACATTGTGAGTTTTAGCCAAGAAACTGGCTACTTTTCTTTGGAATGTTTTTACCCTAACTGACTAATGAATTCCAGCCTCCTATTCCTTTCACACTATCTGCTGAAGAGGTTACCCAAATTGCCAATAGGGAATCGGGATGCAGACTGCTCTGGCTTCTTCCATGCTGAACAGGGATGCAGGGTGAGGCAACTGAAGTACCCCTTCAGTGGGTCTATCTAAAAGATTCCCAAATTGCATAACTTATTTCAAGGAGGAAAAGAAAGTCTTTGAATTGTGAATAGGAGATGTAAAGGAGAAGTAAAGGCAGGAGTAATTAGCATTACAAGTTCTACAGGGAACTAGAAAAAAAGTCACAACAGGAGTCCATTGGAATTTCTTGACAAGGGCTTCTGAAAGCATCCCTCTATTGGGTTCCTCCTCATTTTTCTTTTGTCTTCCAAGGCTGGACTCTAGAGTGATGGATTCAGGATTTGTTTTCAAGTATTTTGATAGCTGTTGGAGTGGTTAGAATCAGTGTCAGTCCCCTTTCAAAGGCTTCTAGAATGGTTGAAAAAAGAAATTTACCCATCATTTTAGAGCAATAGCTGGTTGTGGTCTCCCTTAGCTACTCTTAAGTATACTGATGACTTTATTCTTTGATTTTGGGTGTTTAAGACCATACAGTTGGCCCAAATAAATCAATTTATTTTTACACTTAAGGTCATTTGAGGATCTGCTCCTCAGGGGTCATATGGGCTTAGGGGGAGCTCCTGGCTCCTTTCTTTTACCAGTTCCATCTATGTGAAGATAAGTCAAAGGTCCTGCTAGACCATGTCTGGCTTCACTTGGAAGCATGAATGAGACGTTTCCTCTGAGTTGACCCTCTTCTTTGTCAACTGAACACTGGTTCAAGTCCATCTCTTAGGGTCTCCATGGCCTCCCTGAATAAGATGACAGGTGACTCACCATCGTTACAGGACATTTTGAGAGATGTTCCATATTCCCCTGGAACTTAGTTGACCTTGGAGGGCAAGGGGCAAAAACTGTCCTTTAAGTCCCTCTGACCATATTAGTATAGGTCTCAAACTATGGCTGTTAAACATCCAATAAGGTTAGTTCCACCGGTCTGGTACTTTTAATTATCATGTAGCTATGTAGATAAGGGTTGGGCAAAAAAACCCAAATATTCTCAGATAAACTTTGACTAGATATATATTTTGTTCCTTAAAGTAGTTGGCTAAACTATGACCATAGACATTTTAAGATTATGTGTATATTATTTTTGTCTCATCCTTTATATATCATAAAAACCCTAAACAGACCTTCAACACTTGCTTAGGCTTTCTCATTTTTTCTATTTTAGAAAATATCTCCATTTCCATATTCTTTTATCATCTTTTACATTTTTGTTTTCTTTAAATAATTATGAGACACAATAGTGTTAGGGTTCCAAATAACAGCAGCAGTTTCTCCCCTCCCCAACAGGGACCTCACCTTGACCTTTGGAGTCAAGGGAAACAAACTCTGCTGAGAAGCAGCCTACCTCTCCTCTGATCTCCAAAGATAAGATAAGCGGATTCTACCTGTTAACCAGAGATTTTAGAAGCTGTTTTTCTCTCATCTTAAGAGGGAAAAAGTAAACACTTCCACACCCTAATCCTACCTGCTTCCCCCTCCCTGATTTCTCCCCCAAACATTCCCCCTTCCACACCCTAAAGCCCCCATATATAAAGTCCCAGCTCACAACCCGTGGGCGGACATCTTTCTCTGACATCTTTACATCTTTCCCCTCCCTTGCCTTCCCTTCCCTTCCCTTCCCTTCCCTTCCCTTCCCTTCCCTGACATCTTTCCCTTCCCCGAGGGAAAGGTACCCTGTGCAAAATAAATCTGTATCCTGCTGAGAATTCCATCTGTGCCTCGGTGCCTTCATCCATCCGCTCATGCTCTCCACTGGCGCTGCTCGCTCTCGCCCGCTCTCTACCTATCAAATAGCACTAACAAATAAATTTTCCATCTGTTGTGAGACTTCTTTCCTGGTGACCCATGCATATTTTGAAAAACAGACTAGGGACTGGAGAGATAGCGCAATGGTTAAGAACACTGACTATTCTTGCAGAAGACCCAGATTCGTATCCCAGCACCCATATGGCAGCTAACAAATGTCTGTAACTCCAGTTCTAGGGGATCTGACAGTCTCTTCTGTTCTCCATGGGCATTGCTGACACGGGTGCACTTACCTACATGCAGGCAATACACACATACACATAAAATAATAATAATAAATAAAATATCAAAAAATAGACCATTAGAGGAGTTTTGGGTTTATAGCAGTTATATGTTTTAATAAACATATTTAACTGTAGACCTTACTGAGTTCTGGTTAAGTAATGTATTAGAAGCTCAAATGTACCCATTGTGAGTTGGGTTTAAATGTACAATGAAGTAACAAATTAAATTGGAGTGCTTATTTAATATATTGTATATCCTTAGTGTTCATGAGGGATGTGTGCTAAGACCATCCAAGTTGCCAATGTATTACTATCACTCTAGGATAAAATTATTTTGTTGTAAAATGACTATATTTTTCTTATTTATAGATTATTAAGTAAAATGATATAGTGACAACAAATCCTCATCAAGAGGCAAATATTGTGTGATCAGTTGACTAGACTTACTAATTTCATAACTCAGTTGTAAGTACTAGCTTCATAGTTGTATAAAATTCACATTTGAACGTTACCCAAATGATATATTATTACCTATCATGATAACTATCAGGGTCATTCACAAATATGTACAGCCTAAGAATTAATCTACAAAAACCTTATTCTACTAGAATCTTGATACATGGGAACATCATTTAAATTTTCATACATTCTTATGCTACTTGAAAATTAAATAATTGAAACTTGAGAGTGTGTATACCCTGAAAGCAATTTGAATATGATGGATTAGGCCAGTTTTTAAAAAAGCCCCTTTACTCTTTGGTCTGTAAGAGTCCAGTATGAATTTTTAAAAATGGGCCTTTCTAACGACTTTTAAATGGATTGATGTTCATGTTCCTGTTATTTAAGGTAATAAATCTATCAGTGTAAGAGAATGGGCCATTAATGATATTATTCTGCTTGTATTTGTTTACCCTAAAAGCTATGTGAACAATTTGTCACTTTGGGCAAGAGGAAAGCATACAGTCACACCACTCTATTTCTGTCTCAGGGTCTTCTAGTCCTCATCCCAGAGGTCAGTGTCTCTCCAGAAGCTACTACAACAACAAAATGTCACTTTAATTAGGGAAGCTTTATTCAGAGATGTGAAGGGAATTATGACACAGTGATAACACTATACTGGATAGTCCCAGGTGACTGGTTTTTGTTTTGTCCTCTGGATATTTCCTTTTGGTCTTCCCCATAGCAAAGATGGTGCTGCTACTTGGTCTATTTTTTAAAATTTTATTTTGTGTGTTTGTGTATGTGTGGTATGTGTACACGTTCATGTGAATGTGTGCACGTGTGTCTGAGTGCATGTATGCATGTGTGCACTTCTGTGTAGAGGTCAGAAGTTGATATTGTATATTTTCCTCCATTGTTCTCCACCTCATGTTATAAACAGAGATTCTTAATGAACCTGGAGCTCACTGACTGACTAGGTGAAGAGGCCACTGAGCACCTGGGATCCACCTGCCTCTACCCTTCACCTCTTGGTGGCATTACTGACAGGCACTATGGTGACTGACTTTTTATGTGGGTGAGTTCTAAACTTAGGTTCTAATGTTTGTGGGACTTTACCAGCTGAGCCATCTCTCCAGCCCTTCACTGGTATATTTTATTCACATAGTATAAATGAGTGGAAAAATACTAAAGATGAATCTCCTTAGATCTATGACAAAGCAGCTTTTCCTCAGAGGAGAACTGTACTCTTTGGTGGGTATGATGGTAACTTCTATGAGGTGAACTGGAAGCGAAACATGTAACAGGCCATGATAGTCAATGATCTCACCAAATCCTGCGCCTAAAGTTAGAGCAACACTTTAGTTGAGGCTGAGGAGGGCAGGATCCTTCCAAAGAAACATTCCTTGCCTTAATCAGAACAGCTCCATATCAAAATAATTGTCCAGCCTCTCATCTGTAATATTTAGAACCCCATTCAAATCTGTATCCCTAATGAGGAATTTTGCAATGGATTAGCAGATTTCCACAGAAAAATTTGAATAGCACTACATTGTTAAATTCTTGTAACTGTATATTCCAGTTCATTCTTCAAGACCTTATCTAAATCTTATGAAGACTTCCTTGGTTAACTCTCCTAGAGGGACATTTCCTTTCCATTTTTAGTGAGCTCAAGATGTACGGCATAATCAATGAAATTCATTATGACACACAGTTGTCCTTTTTGACTTAGGTATACTGCTGTATTATGAAGCTACTCTATGTAGAAGCGATGGTATATGGCTTACCATGCATCATTTTAATGCCAGGATCCTGATTCAGAAATTATTTGGTTGAATAATTCATCTTTTTTCTTCAGTTTCCATGCTAAGTAAAATATTTTCCTGTGATTTTGTTATCTAGGTAAATTAATTTCACTGGATAATTCTGACTTATTTTGGAGATAGTGAGAGTTGAACTCAAGGCCTCATGCATGTTAGACAAGCACTCTACCACTAAGCTACATACCTAGCCCGATTCTGACAATTTAAAGCACTT
>NW_008330221.1:388780-403780 GCF_000622305.1 Nannospalax galili | reverse complement strand
TGAGTCCTGGTAGATTGACCACACCCCAGTGGGTGGCCCCACACCCATGAGTTTATGGTCAGCACAAATTGGACTCCATAGGTCATAAAACAAAAAGCTGACACGAAGTTGTGGGAGAGGTAGAGAGGTAAGAGTGGGAGGAGTTGGGAGAGGAGTTGGGGGCGAACATGATCAAAATACATTGTGTGCAGCATTGTGGAGGCACAGCAGGCAGATATCTGGAATGGAAGCCAACCTGCTGTGCATAGTGAGTTCCAGCCCAACTAGGGCTACAGGGAGACCATGTCTAAACCAAACCCAAACCCAAACCCAAACCCAAAACCAGACCAACCCAAAATACATTGCATGGGATTCTCAGATAATTAGTCAAAGTAAAATAATGTTTGGTATTTTCATGTTAAATATACTTCGTATTTAATGTGACTATGTGAAATTCTGTAAAAATGCAAAATGAATGATAGTTATATGAATTCGCACTGCATTTCTAAATGCTTGTTATATAACCAGCCAAAATAACTGACTAATCTTAGCAGAAAACAACACAAGACTGGGCCAAAGTAGAAAACAATTTAAGTAAGCATAAATTTGAAGGATCAAAAATGGTAGACACTCTATTTCAAAATTTGGAAAAGTTCATATGGGTTACTTGGAAATAGATCACAAGTTTTTAAAAGAGGTACTACTTGCGACTGCATGAGTTCTAATAAAATACAAACCCTTGCCTTTATTTCAGTGATGAAGACTTTAAAAATATTTTATTATTTTTATATGTGTACGAGTATATTGCCTGCATGTATGTAAGTGTACCCCTGTCATACAGTACTCACAGAGGTCAGAAGAGGGTGTCATTGGTCCTTTGGAACTGGAATCAGAGAGTGTTGTAGCGACCATGTGGGTGTTGGGAATTGAACCCAGGTCCTCTGCAAGAGCAGTCAGTGCTCTTAACTGCTGAGCCATCTCTCCAGCCCCAAGACGTTTTTTTACTGATGTTGAAATTTATTAGACCATCAGATGGATGTTGAAAATAGCTGAACATGCTCAATTGGTTCTCTAATGCTTTGGGCTCAAGGAAAGGTTCTTTTCTCTCCCTCCCTCCCTCTCTCCTCTTTCTTTCTTTCTCTTTCTTTCTTTCTTTCTTTCTTTCTTTCTTTCTTTCTTTCTTTCTTTCTTTCTTTCTTCTTTCTCTTTCTTTCCTTTTCCTTCTTTCCCTCCCTCCCTCCTTCCTTCCTTCTTTCTTTCTTTCCTTCCTTCTCTCTTTCTTTCCTTTTGTCTTTTTGAGACAGAATCTCCCAGTAGCCCCATCTGGCCTGGAACTCACTATGTAGATAGACCAGGTTGGTCTCAGTCTTATAGAGATGTACCCACCTCTGCTTCCCGAGTGCTGGGATGAAAAGTGTGCAGCACCATACCCAGCAGGAAAAGTTATTTCTAAATGGATAAGCATAGAGAGAACTGTGGGTGTGTAAAGATACAAGACTGTTGTAGACTTTGAATAACTGCAGAAGAGTAAATAAAATCTACCACTACAATTTAGGCATATAATTCTATGTGCAAGGCTAAATCTATGCATTGGCCTTGTGTATTCAAATAATTATAGGAAGTATAATACTGAAGGAAAGCAAGTTATGCTTTGTGATGACTAATCTTGGTTTGATGGGTATTCCTCTGAGAAACTTTCTTGATGCCTACACACACACACACACACACACACACACATGAACACAAACACACAATAAATAAGTAAAATGTAAAATATAGAAGCAAAGAGAGAGGGAGATGCTTCAGTACATAGGAGTGCTTACTCTGTAAGTGTGAGGACTTGACTTTGAATCTCTAGCTCCCATATATTTGAAGTGGGAAGACCCACCATAAATGTGGGTGGCACCATCTGCTGGAAACCCAGGAAGAAGGACATGGAAAGAGGAAATGCTGGCTTTTTGCCTGCTTGCCTTAACTCTTGCTGGCAAGTTCATCTTTCCTGTTGCTGCCACTGGCACTTCCTTCACTGACGTTAGAACCAGATTATTTAGGCTTCCAATATAGACTGAAATCCAGCAGCTCTCCAAGAATCCTCCAGGTCTCCAGAGCCAGGTTGGGACTGCTGAGACATCTTTCCTCAGGGACTGAGCTGCTACCAGACTCTCTGCTTCTTCCACGTGAGACAGTTATTATTAGACTACCTGGACCATATTCTGTAAACCAATTTAACAAATCCCCTTTTAACATGTATTTCTTCTACTGGTTCGGTTCCTTTGGAGAACCCAGATTAATACATTTTATAAAAGCAGATATGGAAAATAAAAAAATCACTTTGGAGCTGAACCATGGATAAATTTTATATAGGGCAAACTAGAATTTTCATTTTAATTTAAGCATCAAAGAGTCCAAAGAAGTTCTAAACTAAAAAAGCAACAAAATGATTCATGTTTTTTTTAGTACTTTATTAAAGTGCTTGTAGTAGTGTTAAGCAGTTGAAGAGAGACTAGTAAGACGAAGACCTAGTAGGAGTTCACATAAGGATGATGTGGGATTGAAGTAAAGGTGAGGTATTATGGGTGAAGACATGGGGGTTACTTTCAGGATGGTATTTGGTGTAGAATCAATGGTATTTGTGATGAGTGTGCACATGATGAGGGCACATTAGTATTGGGTGTTGGCAGATGACAGTAAAAGGAGAAACAGAGCAAAGCTGAGAATTTCTAGTTTAAGACACCCTGTAGTCAATAATGCTGCAAATAAAAACCAAAGATAAGGAGGTGGTTTCTGGTCATTTGTGTGTACATTGTTTCAATTAAAATGATACATTGTGCTTTCCACCTGAGCAGGCATCTTCCAGTGACTGCCAAAATGACAAACACAAAGGGAAAGAGGAAAGGCACTGCTATGTGTTCCCCAGGCCATTTAGAAAGCATGAAGCTGTTCCTTTGGTCACATATATGTGAATCTATAAGAAGGGTGATATTGTAGACATTAAGGGAATGGGCACTGTTAAAAAAGGAGGGCCCCATAAATGTTACCTTGGCACAACTAGAAGTGTCTACAATGCCACTCAGCATGCTGTTGGCATTGTTGTAAACAAGCAAGGTAAGAGTGAGATTCTTGCCACGAGAATTAATGTGTGCATTTAGCATATTAAGCACTCTATGAGCCCAAACAGCTTCCTGAAATGTGTGAAGGAAAATGACCAGAAATAAAGCAGTCAAAGAGGAAGGAACCTGGGTTCACTTGAAGCTGCAGCCTTCACCCAGAGAAGCAAACATTGTGAGAACTAACGGAAAGGAGCCTGAGCTGCTGGAGCCCATTCCCTGTGAGTTCATGGCTTAATTCACAGAGAGGAATAAAAGATCTAGACTCTTAATAAAATAAAGTAAAATGATGCATTGTGCTACCGGTATTGTTCTGCTGAAAGGCTAGTTACATATGGAGGGTCACACAACATCAAGCTTTTCTTATTTTCCTACCTAGTGCTTTCCAATGACTTGTCTAAAAGTGCTATTTGTGTTATTTAGAGCCATATTTATTTTAGATATTTTTGGTGATATTTTTCTCTCCTAAACTGTTGGGTTTAAATAATTTTTATTAAGTATTTAAAGTATAGTCTTAAAATTATTTTATTTTATGTGTATGAGTGTATTGCCCGAATGTATGTAAGTGCACCTGTGTCATGCAATGCCCGAAGAAGTCAGAAGAGGGAGCCTCTGGAACTGGAGTTATGGATGAGCAACCATATGGGTTCTGGGAACCAAACCCAGGTCCTCTGCAAGAGCAGTCAGTGCTCATAACCTCTGAGCTATCTCTCCAGTTCCTTAAATATATTCTTAATCTTTTAGTCTGAAATCACATTTTAGGTTCACTGTTTTTTGTCATTGTTTGGTTTGTTGTTGGTATTGTTTTCTTGAGTTATTTTGAGACAAAATTTCCCTGTAGTCAGCTGGCCTGGAACTTGCTACATAGACCAAGCTAGCCTTGATCTCACAGAGATCTGCCTACATCTGTCTCTTGAGTGCTAGGATTCAAGACATGTACCACCATGCCTACAAGGTTAGCTATGTTTTGGCTACTTATATAATTTATTAAAGGAAGTGAAAGATAAAATCGTCCACATCCCATTTCCAGTTCTACCATGGAACTCAAATGATGAAGAAAACAAGACAACTTTTGGCTCTTAAGGTGGTATAGCTCAGCATAGCTTTCATAATTGTACTTTGATGATTCATAAAAGTAAACCTCCCCTTTGACATATAAAACCAAAGCAAGGGGCTAGGGAGATGGCCCAGAAACAAACACAGTTGCCACCAAGCTTGATAACATGTGTTCAATTTCCCAGACCCACATGGTGGAAGGAGAGAACCAGTTCCCTCAAATTGTCCTTTGACCTCCACGCACAGGCCATAGCACCTGTATCTTCGCGCGCACACACACACACGCACACAAATAAATAAATAAATAAATAAATAAATAAATAACATGAAGAAAATGAAGCAAGGGAATAAGGAGATGGCTGAGTGTGGAGTAGTGCTTGCTCTGCAAGCACAAGGACCTGAGTTTGAATCTCTAGCACTCACATAAAAAGCCAGGAAATGCTGCAGGCACCTATAGCTCCAGCACTAGGGGGCAGAGACAAAGCAGATCCTGAGAGTTCACTGGCAAGAGAGCTTAGCTAAAAAGACATGCTTTGGGTTCAGTGAGAGACTTTGGTTCAAGGCAGTAAGGTGGAGAGCGAATGATAGAGGAGACACTTGACATCCTGCCCTAGCCTCTGCATTCGACTACACAGGTCTGCATACCTGCACACTCACATGCATGCACCTCCTCACTTTCTCCTACAACACCACACAGACAGACACACACACACATGCAATCCAAAGCAAAACAGCACAAAAAGAAGGAACTCAAGATACTTGTAAGATACCACAGAATCCATTTGGATTATAAAGGATATTAATAGAACCCCCATTTTATTTTTGTCATTAACTGAGGTACTTGGTGGGAGGTCTGAAGACATATAAAATGAATAAATCTGCATCCCAATTAACAGGGTTTGATGGAGAGAACCTGTAAGTATTCAAGTATTCAATGAGATATTTTCAGTGCATAGCTAGAAACAAAGTGCTAAAGGAACTCTGTGACTTCCATTTCATGGCGCTGTGACCCAATACCTGACAAAAGCTGCCTAAGTAAGGAGGGGTTTATTTTGGGTCACAGTTTCCCAGGATACAGTCCATCATGATGGAGAATAATAGTGGCAGGAACATGGGGCAGCTGGTCACATCGCACCCTCAGTCAGGAAGCAGAGAGAGATGAATGCTGGTGTTCAGCTTTCTCCTTTTTAATTAGTCTAGAGGATGGTTTGACCCACACTTAAGGTGGATCTTCTAACCTGAATTAATCTAGTCTACCTAATCCCTAATGTAATCTAGATAGTCACTCCTGCACATGTCCTGAGGCTGGTCTTTTAGGTGATTCCTCATCCTGTCAATTTGACAATCCATGCTAACCATAACCAAGTGCTGATGAGGATGCAAGTCATCCTCCGTGGGGATTGTATACAGCAGTGAGAAGCACGAAGTAGAAGAAAGTAAGTCTTCAGTGTGGGTATGGTGAACCAAGATGAAGCTATTGACACTAGACATTGACAGTCCACCATACAGAATGAACTCCTAACAGTTTTAGCACGTGTCAGTGCCAAAGCTGCATTATGGGGCTTGTCTCATGAATTCAACCATTCTTTCACTTGTTCAGTTCAGATTGGAACTGTGTAATAAGACAACAGGCTTAAAGGAAGTAGACAGGTGCTTCTCTTCAATCCCAGCCTACTGTCATTGAGGCAGACAAGTGCTTTCAAAGAGCAGGCAGGTAAAGTGATATAGAGAACTGTGCAAGATTGAACAAGTCTCATTTATATTTTGACTAGGATAGGTTGAAGGTACAGTCTTTTATAGTTCTTACAACTTGTCTATTTTTAAGGTAGCATTTAAAAATTAAAAGAAAAAATAGCAGCTTTGATAGGCATTATTTTTAAATGGCAGCAGAGTAATTTTAAATAAGTGAACACAAGAAAAAAAGGCCTATTTTGGTTTTGATGCTGTATATTTCTACAGGCTATATACAGAGAGACATTACAGATTTCTGTGAACTTAATAGTGTTTTGGATGTAGTTCTCATTGTTGAAGTAAGTTTTAACATATTTGTGTTTTATTTGAATTACAATCCTTAAATAATGCAGAGTTGTTAAATACCGGTGTGATGGAGAGCTAAGATAATAGTGTTTTCCTAGGCAAACTACCAAGATGAAAGAAGACCAAATGCCAAAGTCAACCAAGAAATCACAAAGATAGGGCATTTACAAGTTAAAAAAAATCTTGCAGAGTGTACCCATTCTTTCTATGCAAGTTACACAATCTAGCCCCATGGGGCTGATTGTAAGCATAGAATGGAATGCATTGGAATGGAATTTGGATTGGTGGAAATCTGGGATAAACAGGCAATGGAACCTCAGACATAAGGAAGGAGTATACTGAGAACTCGCTGATTTATAAATATCACCAATGCCACATTTTTATAGTGTTGATGAGGTAAGTCTGCCCACAAGATTAAGTAAACATTTTTTTGAAAGAATTTATGTCAAATGCCTAGAATTGAAATCACAATAATGTTACAAGTATTTGTAAGATTTGAGATCAGTGACTCTTATTGCTGAAAGCACAATACACTAGTCATATACGTATTCCCACGAATTCTGAAATAAGATTCCCGATACCATTATCGTAATGCTTATGAATTTTTAGGAAAATCCAGCATATTAACAGTAATTCTGTTTCTTAATAAACATGAATAAGCATTTTTGTAGGTTTATTTCTATTCAAAAAGTTACTGTCTCGGGACATAATTACAAATCAGAAAACAGTACAATTCACACAATAAAATGTGGAGAACAATATAGTAATAGCTAAAACGTTTTAGCTGGTTGAAAACAAAGCTCTAAGAACTGCTTTCACAGAGAAGTACTCCTTTCAAGAGCGAGAAAAAAATCAACAGGCTCAAAAATCACACATTTTGAAGATCATTTTCTTCTTGATCACCAAACTTATAAAAATAGGCCTTGAGTAGAAATCATAAAGTTTCTCAATGCAGAAGAAAAAAAATTTATAAATTAAATATGAGCCATAACTGATTATTTATGCTTATACTACACGAGTTCAAACATATAATTTTTAGTTCTTAAATGAACTTATCCACAATATTTGGGAAGAAGCGCCTACAGCACGTGTAAAAGTGTAATTTTTGTCTTAACTGAAGAATATAATTTTCTGGGTACCAGGTTCCACACGTCTTCCCTCAAATAGATGGCTAAGCTCAAGTGCCTTCTCCACAAATTTTAATTTTTTGGTGAAGTGGAACTCTAATCTTGGGTCAGTAGGACCATTTTGGAAGGCTTTTCCAGACGCAGGGAGGTTCGGTCCGGTGCAGACAGAGCCGCCCTGTACTGACAAGCCACAGGAGCAGAGCGAAGGGAAACCGTTTCTGACGGAAACAGAATTTTCTTTAAAAAAGTCTTTTTCTAGTCACAAAACTTAAAACAGAGAGAGATCTAACATTCCCACTAAATTCTACCAGGAGGAAGACGTAAAGCAAGCCGAACAGCCACCGCTGTGCTTTTAGAAAACCCGTCGCTACAATCAGACCACATAGGGTCCTGAGCACTTGGGCTCTGAGGAAGACGCCAGGGCAAACCGGCCCCGCCGGGCGGCGCTTCGAGGGGGCGGGGCGATCCGGGGGTGTGTCGGGGGAGGGGCGAGTCCTGCGTCCCGGTCTAGGGCGGACGTCGAGGGGCGTGGCCAGGGCGGCCTCGGGGCGGGGCGGACCCCTCTTCTGAGGCTGGAGCGGGTCCTGGGACCTTGACAGATCCTGCGGCGCGCGGTCATGTCCGTCACGCGCCCCCCGGGGCCCGTCTCAGAACCGCGTCCTGCGGACTCCGCTCCCCTGTCGCCCCCGGGCAAGCGGCCTCGCCTGGAGGAGCTGGGCGGCGTCTCAGAGGCGGGCTACCGGCTGCTTCTGGTGCCGCGCTTGTCTGAGGTAGAGAAAGCCTGGGAGTGGTCGCCCAGACCCTTCGCCGCCCTCCTCGTTCCGCTGAGCGCGGCCTTCGGCGAGTGGGAGAGCTCGGCGCCGGCGTTCTCGTCAGCCAGGGCCGGGTCTTCGACGGCTCGGGACGGGGCCTGTGACCCCGGAAGGCGCGACGACGACGACGCCCCGGGTCTGCGCCCGCGTGGCGGGCTCGG
The DNA here is from genome assembly GCF_000622305.1 of Nannospalax galili. Taxonomy (NCBI): domain Eukaryota; kingdom Metazoa; phylum Chordata; class Mammalia; order Rodentia; family Spalacidae; genus Nannospalax; species Nannospalax galili. The sequence goes on along the minus strand of NW_008330221.1, from coordinate 395,501 downwards.
AGCGGAGGCCGGCCGCCTCCCGCACCACGCCCTCACGCCCGACGTGCATGTGGCAGACCGCCCTCGTGAAGAGCCGGTGCGCAGAGAGAGGGGCCGTGCTCGTGAAGACTGCGGGTCCCCGCCTGCGCTAGTGGTGACCTCCGCGGAGAAGAACAAGCCTCCCGGAGCTGAGCTCGCGCGGACCGCCGACAGCTCTGCGGACCCTCCCTCACCTGTGCCCCGAACACCTCTGTTCCCAAACCCGCTTGGCTTGGGCGGCGCCAGGCCCGGCCGCTTCAGACCCAGCATCACAGTTACTGTCCCTGAGTTTCGAGCGGACTTACATAGCAACATGCCCTCTGTCTATTTAAAGCAGGCAGCAAAGAAAAAGAATGGCAAATTTGTGGCATATGTTAGGGATTTCACAAACATTGACTCGTCCCAAAATAGACCTGATGCTAAGAAGCGCAAGTTACAGCACGATAAAAAACCTGTAGTGGAAAAAGTTTTTTCTGACTATGATGAAAGTAACCCCCAGTCACCCAGCAACCAAAATAATTTTTGGGGGAAAAAGGACTTAATCAGTTTAAACTGTTATCACTACAGTAGTATGACGTGTGATGTAAAAGGCTCTAAAGAGAATTTCACTATCACACCAGAAAATTCAAAGCTGAAGAGAGCTGAAAGGAGTCTGAAGGTTTATGTGTCTCCCACCCCAGAAAACTCCCAAAGCTGGGACTATAACCGTAGGTCAACTTTGAAAAGAAAAGGACAAAAAAGTTTGATAATGAAAAATTATAAGATTATCTGTGAAAATATGAAAAAACTTGGTGAAAATTTGAATTTGTCACAGTTGTTAAGAGTAGACCTGTTAAACAAGGGAGATTATCACAGTACAAATGTCTTGAGTGTACATGAACAGCAATCAGAGCCTCTGGTGATAGGAAATTTGGATGCTCCCTCAGATTTGAGGAATGTTTGGTTTAATGGTAAAGGAGAAAATAGCAATCTGCTACAGTTGAAATGCTATACTATACAAAAAAGCATTTCAGGAAATAAAAAGGACAGTATTTTAACCTATAAAATATTGAGATGTGACAGGCAAACCAGTAATATGAATGCCACTATAAAGAGTGGCATTTTGAGCAAGTGTTTACAGAACAAGATTTTAGAATATTTAAATGTAATTCCGAAAACCAATATAGCTCCTTTGCTCAGTAACTTTGATTCATTCATAAGAAGTGGGCATGGCTGGGAATCAGAAGAGGGATCCATTTTCCAGTGGATAGTTCATTTGAATTATTCAAAAAATATTGTAACAGAAAGCCATATTGTATATGTAGCAAAGAGCTTAACTTTTTTGGGAATATTAGAAGATAATAGGAAACATGTGCCCAAGAAAAGAAAGCTATTTAAAACTGAGCAAGTTCTTGAAGGGGCTAAGAATCAAAACATTAGTTTCTTAATAACAACTAAAAGTCTTCCAGGTTTTGAAACATATGAGAATGTTCCAGTTTTAATGGATTTTGATAACATAAGAGAAATAACTTTGACACGAGAATCTAGTAATGTGAATGCAAGTTGTCCTGCACAACTAAATGTAGATAATTGGGCTCATTATAGTTTTAGTACTGTTAAAACACAGGTCAAGTCTGGTCCTCAATTTACACAGAATAACTGTGGATATAGTAGTGGAAAATGCTATAAAATTAGTAAGTGCAATCAAGATTTAGATACTGAAAGAAAACAGAGGCAGAAGGGTAGTCGTCTCAATTTCAAGTTCATGGTTGAAGACGCTGCTAATCTTAGGGAAATGACCACACTGTCAAGCCCAAACAAAATGCACCATGAGCAGATGAATAGCACGGCTATAATTCAGAAGCTCAATTTTGAGAAGTTGTTAGATGAAGGGAAAATATGGGAATTAAAAGTCATTAAAAGTTTAAGTAGGTGCCAAGTTCAGAAAGACTTTGAGATAGAAGAGGAAGAAGATAGTTTTCCCCTTATGTACGGGATGTGTTCCATGCAGTCAGTTTCAGTAATGAGTAAAAAAGTAAATGTGGAAGAGACTAAATCTGCTAATCAAGACGATAGAGCTGACACAAAAGAGTTTGAGACTATTTTGCAAGATAGTGAGTTAGCTAATTCAAAGCATTTCCATCCAAAGAATGACTCTACATCATATGTTAATCATCAGTTTGAAAATGACTCAAGTGAAGAGAGCAATGAATGTTTTCAGGGCCTAACTGCTAACTGTTTATCAACAGAAACTCTGACAATAGCTAAAGATTTCGAGATGAAGAGTAAATTTGATTTAGTACTTGAAGAACTTCGTATGTTTCATGAAATTAGTAAGGAAAATGAAATTCCCAGTAATGTGGAAATGAACAATAGGAAAGAAAATCACTTTGGAGAAAGTAATGATATAGAGGAAACAAAAATGGAGATAGAAAAGGAGTTGAAATTGGTGGAAACCAACAAAACGTATACATCTTTTTTGCACTGCGATATGAAAGCAGGTCCTAATAAGCATAAAATATACCAAGGTTTGTTTCGGTGGAAAACAATACCTAATAATGGAGGACAGGAAGTTCCCAATGAGTATTGTTGTCCAAGATCAGAGGAACACTTGCTCTGTTCTACTCCTGAGGAAGGTAAGCAATTTAAGATGTCCTTTCTCATGATAAAAATTTACTGCTTTTTATTTTCCTGTGCAGAAAAAGTATGTAATTTTTGAAAAAAAAACCCCACCCCCAAAACCCAAGCCAAGCCAAAACAAAACAGAAGAGAGTATTAATGTAGACTATTTCCCCACAAAGATATATTCAAATGTTAGTTAATACACTGAAGTTGAAGGAAACAAGCTATTAAAATTTTTAAAGTTCTAAAAAGTCCTACTTTATCTCTCAATATCCAGTTGGAGGCAATGTTTGTATATATAATTTGTTAATATTGTTAAAATTTGTTTATAAAAATGACTTTCTCTAGACAGGCGCTTTAATCAGGTAAGCAATGAAGCTTGCACAAAAGTTAAATAAACATGTTAATGTTTATTTTCAGATTGTAAGAAACCTTTACCTCAAAGGCCTGCTTTTTCTCCTGATGGATGCAAGGGAGAAAAATATAATTATCTATTAAGGGGAGGTAAGATCTTTATTTACTTTCTAAATATATTTTAAGATGGTTGTCATATTTTATATTTTTAACAAGATAAAATACTTTGGTTGCTGGAAAACAAATACAGAATTTAATGCATTAAAATATTGATAATTGAATTATACAATTCCAATAATTAGAAACTGGTTAAAATTGCAAATGATACTTAGAATAATACTGAACGTTGTCATCTGCAAAACCACACTCAGATATTTACGTTGATATATGACAATAATCTGTGTGTTGAGATAGGTGCTGTAAATGTGTGATTCATCATGTGTGCAGCATTAGTTGACAAAACAAAAAATAATTCATCGAAGTTGGATTTCCAGTGTTAAGATGCCACTTCCAATTATGCTTTATACTACTCTTTTTTTGAGACAGGGTCTCACTGTAGCCACAGCTGGCATGGAACTTACTATGTAGACTAGGCTGACCTCCATGTTACAGATATGTTTGCTTCTTCCTCTGAGGTGCTGGGACTAAAGTTGTGTGCCACCATTCCCAGCTTATCTTATACTTTTATGGCTCTCCTTGTATAGATATTTTATAAATGTAAGCAATATAATACTAGTAGTAGAGAGGCAGAGGCAGGAGAATCCTGCAAGTTTGAGGCCAGCCTGGTCTATGTAACAAGTTTCAGGCCAGGCAAGGCTACGTAGTGTGTCAAACTACCCCACCAATAATTTCCTATTATTTAGGCATGTTAACATGATTTTTGAGTGTGACTGTTATACATTTTTGGTTGCCAGTAAAGAAAACAATCAAAGAAAAATTAGACAATTGCCAATAACCCTTGGTCAAGAAGTCTTCAATAATAGAATAAAACAAAACAGGTCTTTTGTTACCAATGAGTGTGGGCAGAGATAGGATCGAAATTAGGAAACAAGGCAAACTCATAGTCTGGTCATAAATTTATATAACAATCTTAAATCTAAAAGAACAACATTATAGATAAGATATATTTGCCAAAATATCACCAGTGATCCATCATTTCTCAAACATTTTTCTTGGTTTCTCATCATCAGTAGAATGCTATCTCCAACGGCTTCAGTTTTGCCCCAGGAATTACTCTTTTCTTTTTTTGAATTTCATTATCAACCTATCTACCTGTCTAAGTGATCTGATCTAGGAGCAAATATGGCTTTGTGAAACATTTGAATCTCCTTGAAGTGACATAGTCTGATGTTAAATTAAAACTTAAATATCAGAACAATCCTTTATTGTATTACAGATGACATATCCATGCTCTATTATATTAGAACATATACTAACATAGCTGTTAACAATATGGCATAGCTGTTCAGCTTCTAATTCAGAACCCATGTACATAAAACATAACATTAAGTTGGCTTTACATCTTACTTAGTTTTTTTTTTTGAGTTTAAATGCACTTTATTTTTATACAACCTACACGACCTGTTTTTCTTAAAAAACAATGCCCCTACTCTAAATAAATCATGGTCAAAATAAAAGAGCTTGAGATGACATCAGTCCTGTTTGTCTTAACTCCTGGTGGTGTATGGATGAAAAGCAGTAGCCAATTGTGGTGACAAGGTGCTAGATCCAAATTGTCCAATTTGTTACTGTAAAACAAGGAGATTGCATCAAGATCTTTTCACATTTTGCGCAGGCAAATTCAATATGGATGGCCACAAAAACAGACAGAAAGTGCGCGCGGTGGGGGTGGTGGGGGGCGGGAATTTTCTTTTGCATACTTGTTACTGTTGTTCTTATGTCAGATTGCCTGACTGGAATACTGATCTTATTTAGTTTCTTTATCCTAGGACGAGTTTCTAACCTTTCTTGTACTTAGGCTTCCATATTTTAAAACTGGATATAGGATTAAGTAAAATAATGCATTCAAAGTATTTGGTACATAAAGATGCTTAGTAATTTCTCAGCATATGTTGCTAGTATTATGATTAGAAGTAAAGATTTTTAAACATACTGGTAATTTTCACTTCCTTTTGTAACTGTTTGTATTGTCCTGTTTTCAGGTGGCATTTCAAGAATACAGCCTCTTAAGACGTGCAACCGTCCAATCAGGGTTGGTTTATCAAGGAAAGCTAGACCAAAGCAACTCCACCCTCACCTGAAATAAATGAGTTGTGAAAATTTAAGTGAAGATTTTCGACTTTTGTAGTTCAACATACCTAGAAATGTTTACTTTCTTTCTTTGGATACATGTTTTCAAGTTCAACTTGGAGATTTTGGTGCTTTATTTGTGTGTGAATTTTTAAATTATCTTTAAGAGAAAATATTTCATGATATATGTGTGCAATCGTTTTGTAGAAAAAAAAATCTATAACTTTTGTAAGTTTCTGAAAGAATCTATGGCTTATAAAAACAATAAACCACTGTTCTGACCCATTCAGGACTGTTCAGTCTTCATTTTGTCAAATGAACAAAATAAACATGCAGGTGGGCTTTCTTTTCTCTTTTTTCGCCCCCACTCCTTCTCCTCCTTCTTTTTTTATTTGAGACATGGTCTCACTGTGTAGTCCTGTATGGCCTAGAACTGGCTATATAGAGCAGCCTGGCCAGGAACTCAGGAAGATTGGCCTACCTCTGCTTCCTGAGTGCTGGGATTAAAGGTATGTACCACACATCAGGTGCATGCAGGTATTTGAAGGTCACAGCTGCTATTATACTCGGGCTTTCTTTTACGTGCTGCATATATATTCCCTTGCATAGCTTAAGCACTTGATTTCTAATCTTGGTATCTTCCTCCAGCATTGTCTTCAGCCCCTGAGTAGGACACTGTCTATTAATTTATTTACTCATTGAATAAATACACATTAACACTCCTATTTTTGAGAGTGATGGAATAGAGAGATGTGTGTGCTACCTTGCCTTATAGAGTTATTTTTCTTGGTCTTCTTTTTTTGTTGTTGGTGAGAAGGTTATCATGTAGTTCAAACTGGTCTCAAATTCTCTATGAAGCTCATGATGACCTTGAACTTCCTGACCTCCTTGTCTCCAGTGTGCTGGGATCATAAGTGTGTGTCACCATACCCTTGTTGGAACTTCCTGTGCTGTGTTTGGTAGAGAATAAATGTGCATGATTTAAAGCTAACAAGTAAATGAAGAATAATTTAAAAATACACTAGACAAATAATATCATTAGTTTGCAAAAAGTAAATAATCACTAAGAAAACAGAAAACAGCATATATTGTCACAGGTAAGACTAAATGTATTGATTCACAAAGTAACTATAATTGTGTTAAACTACTATAGGCAAATGCTTTCAGAATCATTAAATTAGGCCTGGAATGTGGCTTCATTGGTAGATTTCCATCCTCCAGGCGCTATCCAACTCCAGCCACCTGCTGTCATCCCTTGGCCGGTTCTCCGCTGGAGGGTGCACACCTCACACACTGAGCTACACCTTTAGAATGCAAGCTCCTCCAAGGCAGGATTGCTTTCTTTCCTCAGAAATAAATTCCTGCCAGCAGCACACATTCATATTGAGTGTAAACAGATAGAATTCTGCTCGTGTCTCATAAGAGCTATGACTTTTTAAATGTATTTTCCTTTGCTAATTGACAGATACAATTCTATGTTGACAGATTAAGTTATTTG